>NW_028277030.1:63824166-64127196 GCF_059951505.1 Python bivittatus | reverse complement strand
ACTTGCCCTGCCCTACAACCTGTGTGCCCACCTGAAATCAATTCCCAGAACACTCCTCTCCTTTTAGCATGGTGGTTATTGCCAGTTCTGGGAATTGCAGTGTACACATTTGGAGAGTTTCCAAGTTCAAAAGGCTATCTTATCATATTCTTTCATGCTGTCTGCATAAGCACTCCTATACTCACATGAATAAAGATGCAAAGTGGAAAATTCAACCTCCTTTGAACAAATAGGGATCTTCTATTTGCAAGCTGCTTAACATGCTCAGAATGCGTGGGTCATTTGAAGTAATTTGTACGTACATACAAACATGCCTATCATACTTTTCCCTTTCAGGATAAGCATTGTTAAACGGAGTGAGGAACAGGAGTAAGAAATAGTAAGACAGAAAAATCAAAGGCATAAGGTAAGAAAAAGGAAACATAGCTAAATTTAGTTTATACTGACATCATTCATTATGGGCAATTCTGCACTGAGTCTCAACTGCTCCCCCCTCCCCCCCCCGTTTGCAACTGTTTAAACCAACATTAGAAATTCCAGACTAGTTTGCAGTGGTTGGTTATTGGGCCAGGCTGGTGCTATCTCCAGACTGTGCAAGATCTGATTGATCATTATCCTATTTGTCCTTCTCATATGTGCAAGGAGGGCAAACCACACTGACTAGCTTCTGTGTAGACCCATCTACTAGTGCCTGGCTGTTCCTTTATGGATTGTTCCTTTCTCACTAGTCCTCTTGTTTTTCTTTTACTTTCCCCTGATGCTTGTGCATATGGTTGCCTTTGCCATCACCTTCTTCCCACGTTATCTCCTCTGACACTGGCAAAGATCCTTTCTTTTTACCTCTTATTATGCCATCATTGCTCTGAAGCCACAAAAATCAAAGCAAAGGGAACAGGTAGCTCCTTTATTTCTAGTTCCTCTGTAGTTTAATTGCTATATTGTAGTAATAAAGAGCTGATACTTTACCTTCAAGAAATGATGTAGCATTGTTCCTACACCACAATGTAAAGATGTTAAAAAAAAAACAATAAAGAGAAAGGAAGGAGAGCTTTGCAGTACAGTGGGTGGGAAACCAAAGGGAACATGTTTCACCCAGCCTGGACAGAAATAGAAAGGGTACCCAATGAGAGATGAAAGGGTTGAATGCATCATGGGTTTCTAAAGGTGAGATCGTTCACCAACGTTTTTGTTGGATCACCTGCAAGATTATAAAAACAAAACCACTGCAAGATTATAGCAACAGAACAAGCAAACAAAAACCAGCAACTGCCAATCAACAGAGAACATAGCAGCCCAGCAGCCATGGATGAAATGGCTGTCCAGGGCAGTGACCTGCTACCAGAGGGGAAAGGACATGCCAAGCACTGCAGCCTGTCAGAACTGGGGCTGCTCCTAGAATGGATCATAGTGCCAGAGACTACCTGCTTTGAAGGGCTTAAGACCTGGGTCAAGAAAAAAAAAAAAAAAGTTTTGCATCAAAGCTAGAAAACAGAGATGTTGGCTACAATTGCAGTGGGATGGGAGTGGGAGGAGAATAATGCCATCCAGTCCTGCACTGAGGGAGCAGTGAGTGGCACGTACTGGTGATGGGTTGAGTAGAAAGTGTGGATTTGTGTCCATAATTTTCTATCCTTGCAAACCATCCTTGTTTCTGCCATGTTCATACACTCCTTCGTATAGCCCCTTCTGTTCTTCAAACATCTCACTTCTCTTTTTTTCAGGATCTCATCAACTCCATCCACACATGCATGTTTTAGTTTTCCCCTTCCTCCCAATTCCTTCCCTGTATGTTTTCCAGTTCAACCTTCATTCATTCCCTCTAACAATCAGCCGTGCCATGATGCCATCATACAAATGATGTGAAAGATATCCTATATGTCATTTGCATCATGATGTTATCACTGTTGCAAATTACATAATTTGTATGACGATGTCAAATTGCACATGATGTCATTATGGCTTTTACCTCTGCTCTCCTTTCCTCCTTTCTTCTGACAGGCTAAAACTACCCATCATTTTTATTTTTGAAGACTTTCTCTAAATATAAACCCATTTGGGGCCCAATGGCATGTTTGTAAATAAAAATAAAAATAACAATAGCAGTATTTTCAAACATACTAGTTTCCCCTTTTAAAAAACAAAATATTTTAAAAGAAGAATTAAAGTTGGGAAAAGGAGGAGGCTGCAGCCACAGTATCTATGCATATTTTCATGACATCTGGAATGGCCAAGTTAGGTGAACTCTCCTGAGCTAAGTTTAACTGTTGATAACTGCATGGATATATCCATACAGTTTTCTTGGTAACAATATAGAAGTGGTTTGTTATTGTTTTGTCCCAGGACGTTCCCCCTGCCCCATTTGCAGTTTATCCCATAGTTCTGGGATTTTCTGGTAGGTTCCCATCCAAGTACAAATCAAGTTTAACCCTGCTTATCTTTTCTAGATCAACCAAGATTGCCTAGATACTACCATCTGTTATAGAAAGATGATTAAGAGCTGTTTTCCTTATCTCAAGCTCTCTGAAGCTAAACAGGGAAACAATCTGATTTGAATGCTGACATTTAGGTAGAACTGGAAACAAAGAAGTTGGCTGCCTGCCAGCCTTTTGAAATCAGCTGGAAGTGCTGATTTAGATAATTCTTCAGAGGAAGTACTATCACAGTCAAAGTGAATATATTAAATATAGCTTACTTTATCTTTGGAATGGTACACAATTTAATACTTAACTCTGGCATCATTCAACAGCTGTAATGCACATATGCTGAAGAGTCTAAATCCAATAGGGAAAGCATACTCCTGGTCCCCACATTGAGACAATGCCATCTTATGGGATCTCTGAGGCATGCCTTCTCTCTGGAAGCCCCTGACTTTTGGAACGAACTGAGCCCACCCCCTATATACAGCTGGCCCCAACCCTGCAGGCCTTTAGAAAGGCAGTCAAGACCTGGCTCTTTCACAAGTCCTTTGGCTCTGGCTAAGTAGAGTCCCAACTGGATGAGATATAATCTATTTTAGTCCGGTTGCAATTTTTTAAGTTGGTTTTTAACATATTGTATTCTTTTCTTTTGGGTTTCTAATTGTTACTGACTTGTGTACATTGTTCAGAGTCACTTTATTTGAGTTGGGCAGCCATATAAATGCAATAAACAAGCAAACAAACAAATAAATGCAAAGATAACAGTGTTGATAGGACCATCTTAACCCTCCCCACTACTACATCTTAGTCACCTTTGGATCGGTTTGAACTGGGGTAGGTCTACCATTAAACATTTCTTTGGATATCATGGAATGGCAGCAAATTATTATTTATTACTGCCCTTTACTGCCAGGGAGCAATGCCTTGTGCCAAAATAGCTTGGATGGCTTGATTTAGACAGTGAGGGGAGCTCAATCTTTAGCTTTTCTTCACACACCAAATTGCCTGTGGCTGGATCTGATTTGGATGTCTATTTCATCCAAATCTGTGGTAGAGCCTTTGCACTAGAGCAAGCCATGTTGTGATTTCTTTCTTTGTAGCTTAGAATTATGTGTCATCCCAACAACTTGGTTTGTAAGCCATAGCTTCATGTAAAGAGTAAAACCAGTCTTATTGTATTTTAGTTAACAGATCATGGTTTAAAAATGATTGCTTAGGAAGATGAGTGAACCCAGTCACTTAGCTGGCAAGCCTGAATACCAAGGATCTTCTTTAGTTAGAAGTGTACGTTGTTAGCCAACAAAAGATAAGTTAGCAATGCTGCCATAGATAGTTATACCTGTCTGGTGTCACACAACAGAAAGAGACAGAAGCAGGGCAGTGGAGGTTCCTTTTTTTTAACCTGAAAATCTATACATACAGGCTGCTTTGCCTCGAAGCCATGAGAAGGGAGAAATGTAGTCCTGCAGATTCTTCTACTTAAATGCAGATCACAGCTCTTGTCCAGCTGCTAAATTGTACTTCTCCTCGCCAGAGAGGAACAGGAGGATAAAGGCCAGTGTGGTACACGCCCAGCATTCTGGAAGAGCAGTGATTTGGGATAAACTGGTGAGAGGGCCACTTAATTTTCAGAGGGCATCAAAGTAGGGGCACATAGGCATTTTGCTTCAGCTCTGACAGAGTCCCATTTCTTCCAATAGGTGCCTGAATGATGCCCAGGAATGTCAACCTAGATGCTTTCAGAAGACAAGTCTGGGGGAAATTTTTAGCATATGAATGTTTTGTGAGTCAAATACTTAAGAATCAGCCATTTCTGCCTAAATTTAATAGTTATGATGCATTCACTATTAGACCCAACCAAACAAGAATTCCCAGATGGCATGACAAGGGTTCTCAATTGTGTTGAGCTTCTTCTGAGGACCTTCTGCAGGTGCTAATTGAAAGATAAGGCTGGCAGTAGGATCCTGCTTCTGACCTCCTTAAGGAGATTGGCTGACAACTGCATTACATTCAGGGAATAAATTGCATTCTTTTCAGCTAAAATGAACCTTTTAGCTCAGTGTGTGTGTGTGTGTATGTGTGTGTGCGTGTGTGTTTTGCAGAAGTGATTGTTGGTAGCATTTCTGGTTTTGATTGCTTCTGATCCCATTCTTCTCTAGATCTGTGCTTGTGCCTTCTCATGATTTTAAGTGTTACTGTAAAGTGCCAGATGACTTTTTTTTTCCTATTTGTTTTTTGCCTGTACTGTAAACAAACAAATATCTGTTTCATATAGCAAAAGGTTCAGACAGGATCACTGATTGTTCTTTGTCTAATTTTTTTGAAAAGAATTGATCAACAGCCTGTGTCTGGTTGAGTTTTAAATGGTAGATTTAAACAGCAATTAGTAGCAATGTTCCTTTTACAGAAAATTGCAGTGTACATTAGCGGGAAGTACATCAACTGATTTTTCTGAAACTTATTCTCTATCTTATCATGTTAAATCAGCAAATATCTGAGTGGGAAATCTAAACAATCATTGTAGTTATGTTAAGAGGCATTTCTATTATAACTATGGATTACTAATTTTGAAAAACTTTTGAAATTCTGAAAATCACGTACTATTGTACCATTATACCAGCTCTTCTATAGGTTTATAATATTTTGCTCCTGAATGTCTATCAATACACGGCATTGGTATTGATGCAGGCTTGCGATATAGCCTCTATATTAAAGAGTCTGGCTTGTATAGAATAGCATGTATGTACTTGGGGCGAAAGTGAGTTTTTGTTGTGCTTGAAGTATTCTGACCAAATGTGCCAAAAGCTGACTGGTATTGTTCTTACCATTGGCGTGCAATGCTGCACGAAGCATGGATGAGACTAAGGCCAGTAACCTAGTCTGTATCTTCTTTATCTTACGAAGGGTTCTGTGAAGGCCTCAGCTGACCAAAGCCATGATGGGTGATGGAGGACAATACCCATGAAGCATATAGAAGATCGCAGCTTGCATTGTCAGAGTGCATGATAAGGAGCTTAAATTAATTAATGAAATGAAAACATGAAAATAGATACATTGTGTGTCTATGAAATTTAAAAAGGGGGAAGGGCTGTAACAGATCTGAATGAAGATGGTCTAATCTTGTCTAGTGGAATGGATGTATACAATCAGAGAATGTATGAAAAGCCTAGATTGTATGTCCGAAGCTATGAATTGGTGTCATCTAGGTTGTTGTGGGTACACATAAAAGGAGAATTCATAGGTGATGATAGCTCAACATCATGCTTCCTTGAGTAATGATAGTGGAAGATCCAGCTATGAGTTTGGAAAAAATGTGCAACTTTCTGAATTAAGACAATGAAGAATAAATTATTATTTTGATAGTGACATGAATTTATGTGTTGGAATGAGATGATGGAGTACGTAAAAAACTGCTTAGGCCATTAGGAGACACAGGATTGAAGAACAATAGTGACTGGTGAGTATCTGCTTAGAAAAAAGTCTGTTTTGAATATGTGTTTTAAACATAAGTCTATTCATATTGTCCACAAGGCAAGGGAATGAATATAAATCTAAAAGGATGATTGATTTGATTCTTTATTATGAAATGCTGAGAGAATTAGTGAAGAATACCTGGATGATAAGCAGTCCTGAATGTGAGACAGACTATTATTCTAAACATTATAGAAATAAAGAAAAGATGTGAAAGAAACTAGAGGGAAAGTTGAATGTCTGCAGAATGAGAAATTATGAATCCTCTATGAAAAAGTATTACAAACTTGATTAATCTCCCAACTGACTAATTGGGAAATGGACATAAGAAGAAGAGATGTGCAAGGTACATGGAACAGTATGAAAAGAATGATGTGAACTACCATAAAGGTCTGTGGAGTTATGCTTTTTTTTTTTCAAATAATTTTATAAAAGAATTATAAATAAAAAGAATAAAAGCCAATACAAATACCAAAAATACAAACAGAAAAATACAAAAGAAACAAAAGGAAGGGGTGTGGAAAATAAAAAAGAAAGGAGAAAAAAGAAGAAGAAGAAAGAAGAAGTAACTTGCCTCTCCATCCCAGCAAGTAAAGACAATTTTAATAGCCTATCACCATCTCTAAATACAGCATAATCTCTCTTCTCCCCATAGCTCTAGTAAAAAAACAAAACCCAAATGCTTTGTCAATTGTTCTTTGTCAGCACAAGTCCAGTAAGGGTGATCAGATATAACTATTTTCCTCTTTTAGCCCTGACCAAATTGTATTCCTTCCCAGAGATTTTAAAAATATTCTTTAACCCCTTCAAAAGAGTTCCAGAGAATGCTTGCTGGTCATCAGTGTTTCAAGGCAAAAATCTTTCAGAACTTTAACAAATTTCTTTTGTATATCCAATAAGTAGAGTTTATCCTTTTGCTTGTCACTTAATGCTCTTTTGTATATCCAGTAACAAAAATTATCCAAATCAATTTCCTGGTTTGATATCTTTACATGTCCTTTAGAGAATAAGTCATCCATCAGATCCATTTGTGTTACATTTAAGTCTCCCTTCCAAGTAATTTCACTGCAATTTTTTCTTGTTCTATAACTTCATTATAACATGCTCTGTCCATCTTATTAAGCAATTGATCCATTCTATTAAGAAGCTGAATGGACAGATATTCAAATATAGATTTCTGCTCTGTATTCTTTATCTGCTCCATATTCTTTATCCTCTAGCTCCCGCCAAACTTCAAGGTCTCCTTAACATAAAAAAAGCCAAAACAGTCACCATTTTCTCATGAGAAAATATCTTCTAATTAATTTAGAGCTATAATTCCAAATCTCTCTGGCCTCTTAATCCATTGTATCATAGATTTTTAAAACTTTTAAAATCATGTTTATACCAATCATCCTCTAAGGAAGAGAAAACTCACCTGATGAATATAGTAAAACCTTGCCAGTCTGAACAGTCTTAATCTCTCCAGCAAACAAACAAACAAACAATTAATTATCCAAAAAAATAATTAAGAAATGAGGCTCGGTCAAGCTTAATGTCCATGAAATGCTGCTTTGTGAGTGTAAGCTTGATGAATTCCTGACTCCCAGCCATTCCACTCATAAGCTAAGAGCAAAATGCCAGTTTCCAAAGTCTACTCATGAGTAGAGGCTTTTTGGAGTCACATGAATAATTTCAATGATTTCTCCTTCTTCCAGAGAAATTTTGCTGGTCCAGATCCAGCATCCAGCCATGATTTCCCTCAGAAATACTGTCCTGCTAATGAGCAGGATGTCAGCTCACCATGGCCCTCACAGGAAGTCGAGTTTTGTGAAGTTATGCTAATGGGAAGTAAGAAAAAGGGTCCTTGGTGGGATGAGTGCTTGGTGAATGAGACTGTGGATGAGAAAATAATGTATATAAGAGAATGATTGCTGCAAAACTAAGGATGAGAGAAAGATTGGTGCATAGAAATAAAGGGATAATGACAAATGTAGTCAAAAAGAGCAAGTAAGGATTAGAAGAGGCAGAAAAAAATGTGTAAATCTGATGAAAATAAAGAATTGTTTTGGAAGTGGGTAAAGAGGGCTAAATAAGAAGCCTCCAGTGGAGGGAATGAAAGTAAAAATAAAAGGGATAGAATTATCTGGGATGAAACTGAGGGGAGGGAATGTTTGAAAAATTGTATCAGAATGATAGTGTTATGTTGAAGAGTAAAAGTGAAACAAATGCCATAACTGTAGAGACCAAGAAAAAAAACATACAAAGGAAGTCATAAATGGTGTAAGATTGTTGAAAAATGGTAAGAATCCAGGAGTAGATGATGCAGCTGGATCTGGTTCACTAATGATGGGATTGTGCAACTTCTTTAATGTGTGCGTAGACTGTGCCTGTGCCTGTGCCTGGCAATTTAAAGAATGCAAATATTATTTCCCCATGCAAAGGGGGGGGGGAATAGTTAGTTTCTTAAGTGTGCCTGTAACTGTACATAAAGATCATAACAATTACAAGCACTTCCACATAACAACTTTGCACCTGTTCTACTGTATATCAGCACCAGATCTATCTGATCGAATGATATCAGCTCCTGTCAACATTCAAGTTGGCTTCTTCTGGTTCTGTGTTAATTTAAAACCAGATGAATAAGTGCCCCCCCCAACATTAGAACTTATGGGATGTCTACTCTCATATTGGTGGGAGTTCTTGCCTATCCCTTCTGGTTCTGGAGTGTGTGTGTGGCGGGGGGGGGGGCGGTGGATTTGGAAGTTTCAACACAGCAGCCAGTGCTTTTCAGGTCAACTGGTCCTTTGTTGAGAGAAGGGAAGAAACAGAAGCAACCCCCTCCCCCGTTCCAGCAAAACCAGTAAAGGGTCTTGTGGCACCTTAAAGACTAACACATTTACTATTAGAAGCATTCATTTCCTCACTTGGTTTATCTTCTCTTTACTGAGACTACAGCTTTCTGCTCTCCATTAAATCCCTCCCCCCAGATATTTCTTCACATACAAAGTAAATTCCTTTCCAGCTTGTAAAACACTTCTCAGCTGTCCTCCAGTTGTACCCATGCAGCATTAGATTTGAAAACAGTCCTTTCTCTAGTAGGAAAGAGGGGCACAGTGGTATGAAGGGAAGGAGGAAGAAAGTATTTTACCTGAAAACTGCTTGCTGGGTGTAAGCCATCCAAGAGAAAAATTAATTAAATAAAGCACACAGAGGATATCTGCCTCTGTGCAAATGTTAGAGGAGAGTCCAGCTCAGCAGAGTAGTAAATGCAGAGCATCCTTCTAGGTTCTCACTGATGTCAGGCATTCACTGCCCATGTAATTCCCAAATTGCTGCAAGGTCTCTATTAGACAGTGTGTGCCCTTAGCATACAGAAGAAAGAAAGCATTACTCTAAAAAAACTTGTGATCAAAAGGTAAGTTCCCTTCCAAACACTATATACCATTACTCTTACCTTGTAGTAGATGGCAGAAGATGCTACTGCCCACATTCCTTTCTGTTATACATCATTGCATCCCACTGAAACCTTCCTGGCTACCCATACTTCCCATCTGAAAAAAGTCCCAGGGGAGGAATTCTGTCATGATGTCATAGAATCATAGAAAGGAAGGGTTGGAAGGGAGTTGAGAGATCATCTATTCCAACGTTCTGCCCAGTGCAGGAATCCACTACTAAAGTATCTCTTCCAGATGGCCATCCAGCCTCTATTGAAACATCACCGCTGAAGGAGAATCCATCACCTAAGGCAGAAGGCTGAATCGCTGTTATCCTTAAGAAATGTTCCTGATGCCCAACCCAAATATACTTCCTTATAATGTCTCTTCTTCTGTCTTCTGGGACAACTTCGGATAATTCTGTCTTGTCTTCTACATGACAGCCTTTCAGAAACTTGAAAATAGTGATCACATCTTACTGTAATCTTCTTTTCTCCAGTGGTTGCAACTGTTCCTCATAGGTTTTTCCTTCTACGCACCTTATCATCTTGCTTTTTCTTCTTCTGCAAACACAGTCCAGTTTGTCAAATGCCCTTGATGAGGCAGAATAAGGCTTGGACTTTAGAATAGCAACGCGTTCCTATAGCATACTTTTCTGCCAGTTCAAAGATTGATGGATTACAGTTTAATACAGCAATCTGAAAGAGTCTCATATGGCTTCTAGTCCTTTAGCAGTTTTTAGTCCTCCAATATTATTCTCACCACCCTTCTCTTAACTTGTTCCAATTTCTCTGACTCTTTCATCAGACTGAATGAGAATTAGTAGAGAAAAAAGACAGAAGAGCAAGTCAAAACTGAGGACAAACCAGGAAGCACCAGAAAAAGGAGTTGAATGGGCTAGAGCTGCCCATTGCATCCGCCTCCATATGTAGAAGGTGGCTACAGTGGTTCTCAATTTGTATCAAGAGATAATACACTCTGCGGATAATACACATGAAGGGTGATGCCCTGAACTGGAGTGAATTAGTGTACTCATCCCTGCTATATTACCCATCCTACCTTCAATGTAGATAGACGTTCCCCATTTATAATGATGCCTGAAGAGCACAAGAGTTGCTCCAGGAATAGGTAGTTCAGGAGCAATGAACTTCTAACTCAGTCTGGCTAGAAATGTTGAAGTACTTCACTGAGGATTAAAGGACATACTGCTTTTAGTCAACATTGTAAAGCTGGCCCAGGTCTATGTGTTGGAAGAAGCTTAATAATTTCCTTCCATCTGCTTTGGTTCTGAATCTCCTCCCCATGAACACAAGGGAAAGAAGGGAGGGAGGAAAACCACATCCAGCAGCCACAGAAGGAGGATTTTTTTCTAATTGAATTGGCTGAAAGGAAGTTCTTGCAGCCCATGCAGAGTAGTTCTTCTCTGAACTGAGTCCCAAGATGCTTTCTATAATTAAAATTAAAATTAAAACAACAGGGTCAGACGCACACTATGTATGTGACAGAAGCTACCACTTACAATTCAGTAGTTAGTCAAATGAAGGAGCTATGCATCCATCCGGCAATTTCTGACTTGTAATAATAGACCATTTTGGTCTGATGCTGCACAGACACCCTGATTGGGAGTTCCGGGGGAGGGGGGAGCAGAGCAGGGAAGCAAAGTAGCAATCATAAATATGGGGCTGTGGGCAGTACTGGAACATTTGGTGGTCACCATTTATTCCTGGCAACTCTCCTGTGCCTCTGGTGAGTGCTTGTAGGCAGAAACTCAACAGGCTTGGCTTAGCTTTGCTTTATTATTGGAAAAGAAAGCAGAAAGCTCTACCTATTGAAGAACCACTGTATGTAGACAACTATGGATGCCTTGCAGGAACAAAAAAGGTGGAACAGCATTGAGACATGGCATCAAAAATAATTGGATTATGCCAATAGACGTCCCTGCAGACCCTGGTCTTACATGCATCGTAAAGGCTTTTGTAGCAGCAATCTCAGTTAGATAGCCTGGAAGTTAAAGTTCCATCCCCACTTTATATAAATACAGATTATATAAAAATATGACTAAAGGGAGGTGGGTTGGGGTAATCCTAGTGGCAGGCTATATCAGGTGCTTCAGCAATCTAAGCTGTCTCTGTGTGTACGCACGTGTGCTTTATCCTATTCCTATGGTTGGAAAAACATACGAATTAATTAGAAGTATCTAAGGAATTGCTTTAAATTACTGGAGCCCTGTGCTCTAATTCTTGTTGTTATTTATTTATTTATTGTTAGGTGTGTAAGCATGCATCTGTGGTGTGCAAGGCCAACAGAGTAATCCTGCTGAATGGATGAGAAAGAACCCACGTGCCCTTGCACTGCTCCCTGCAGTCTTTCTGATCATAATCTCACAAGTCATGCTTTAAATCCTGGAATAGATTAAAACATTTCTTCACCTTCAGAAATGTTCAACCAGCTATGAGTGAAGTGAGTCTTCCATAAAAGCTGTAACCATGGTCTTCCTTTTACAGCACTTCAAGGCCATTGGTTATTAGTTAGCATCATTTCATTGTAGAAGAATCCCATTATAAAATGTTATGTTCTTTACACTGTAAATTACAAACTGATAGTCAAAAAGATTATTACACAATATTAAAACCACTGCATATACACACCACATTAACTTTTGCTTGTCTTCATTACAATCTCATTTTCACTTTTTGCTTAAGCTTGTCGAATCCCCTTGATACACTATTTCAAAGCTTTTCAAATGTTTAAAGTGAAATGTGTAAGGAAATGTCCCAGTGCTTGTTTGTATTTCAGTCAGTCAATCATTTTTTTCCTCAAGATGCTCCTTTCCTCTCCTCTTCTCATCTGGGTGAACTGGATATATTCATGCCACTTCCCTGATACTTGGCAGTCTGTATCCATGCTCAGGACTGCCCCCAGGGGCCTTGGGAGGGGGATGTCAAAAAGGTAAGAGGACAGCCATGATCATGCAATCAAAGAGGCAGGGCTTTGATCCTCTTTATGTCCCCCAACTGGACTCTTGTGGTGTGGGATTCATTCACATGGTTGACTTTTTTTTTTTAACCACCACCATCATCCCCAGACACCCCTGAGTGTACCTTTAGTCCCTGTTGGGTTCTTTAGGTTATTTACCTTCTTAAAAATGAATGAATTTACTAAAACTGTATTATATCTCTTAAAACGTTGGCACTTCTTGGAACTCACTGATCCTTTGGTATTCTATGAGGATGTTTCCATTTTGGCTATGTATGGAACAGAGTAGACCCCAGAACTAATGTTAATGTAATGTCCATAGCAGTGTTTCTCAATCTTGGTAACTTTAAGATATGTGGACTTCAATTCCCAGAATTCCCCAGCCAGCCATGGCTGGCTGGGGGATTCTAGGAGTTGAACTCCACACATCTTAGAGTTGTCAAGATTTAGAAACTCTGGTCCATATTCTAGAGCTCCTGTAATGTTGAGGAACAACAGTATTTTGGAGAGGTGTTTGCAAAAGGAATACCCATAACTGTGACTTTGAATAGACCTCTTCAGCTTCCTATTACAGCTGTGCAAAGCATACAAAAGCAAAACAGCTGTACCCAAGCTTGCAGAGAGCAGCTTCCAAAAGAATTGTGGAAGCTTTTTAAAAGCTGTGGCATTTACGCAATTGAGATTGTGATTGATAATGGAAAGCATGAATCGACTTTTGTTACTCCTTAACTAAGTGTAGCCTTGATAGAAAAATACTTTCTCAATCAAAAGCTATACAATGTTGTCCTTGGTGCTGGCTGTTGGCTTAGGAACCAGAACAGCAGCATGTAACAGCCCTCTCTTTCCATTCATCCTCCTCTACTTGCTTTCTGGAAAAAAAAAAGTTATTATTTAAATGCTGCTATCAACTTCCATCTGAACTGCAAATACTGAGTGAAGTGGCATTCATGTCAACCCCCTGACAGTTCTTTGAAACATGCTCTGTTGAAGACAGTGCGGCTTAATCTTCAGAATGAATGAGGATTGCAGCACAGTAAAGCCTGTGGATTCACAAAGAGTAAGACTCCAATAAGAACCAAACTATCCTTGGATTAAATCCATTAACCTGTCCATGCCTGAACAACTCAGAAGCGGCTTTAAAAGACATTGACCTGCCTTACATAATCAATGGCTGGAACCCAAAAGTGAAAATACAGTCCAGAACTTGATTTTTTCCCAGATGAAACATGGATCAGATTGAGACTCCAAGCCAGACATTAAGTGGAAATCTCATTTTCATATCCGTGATAGGCCACTTGATGGATTTGTTGATTTTCCCATTCTATGGACTAATTTTCCTAACTGATACCATGCACCCAGAGTCTGACTTTTTGCCCCTGCTTTTAAGTATCACACTCACTATAAGGAGCAGATTCTTTAAAGCAGTGGCTTTGGGTGGGCTCACATGGAAATCTGAGAAAAAGTCAGTCAGCATTAACGATGAATAGCAGAGAGATGCTTTTTTAAATTATTTTTTAAATTGCCACTGCCATCATTTATGTAAGATGGACTATCTTGTTGATTGTTATGTAAAATGAACAGCTTTCTAATCAGTGACTCTATAGCTGTTTTTAAAATAGTGTATTTGTATGTGGCAGGGATGGCGGTTGGCTCAAGTTTTGCATGGTATAGTAAGGTTTATATGAATCCCTTTTTCCTGGCAGAAAGTTTGCCAGAATGCTTGTGTTCAAAGTGAAAAGCGCACTCTTCAGATATTGGTGCTTCCTTGTACTTGCTTTGAACTTGAGAATGGTTCTCATTGTCATGTGAGTAGACCCACAGAAGTAATATATACAAAACTGTGTTCCACAAGGAACTAAGGCAGGGGGAACCCTCTCTGCAATGAATTAAAGGGAGGGGAAATAACTCCCACCTCAACACTGCTCTTTCCCTCTCACTGGCTGCACATCCCCAAGTTCCATGCAGAAAGCAACTATCTACTTTTCCCTTGCCATGTGCACAAACACAAATCCAGACTCTATGCCTGCTCCCAAACTCCGGCAAACATTTCTACCTCCGCCAGAGCAAGCAGACTGAGTTCCTCCTTTTCTCTTTTCACTTTCCACATTGCAAGTCAGTGTTTGTGTGTATGGATGTGCATGTTCCCCAAAGCTCTGCTTAATAATCAAGGTGGCAACCTGTGCACACTTACTTAGGAGTAAGCCCCATTGAGCTATGCGGGAATTAATAAAGAAATGGAGTATTACGCTGCTTTATTGCAGTACACATGTACCTCAAACCCCTTTGGAGTGGGATTTCCCCTGGCGTAAACATACATGAGAATCATGTTTGCAAAGACAGGTGGGTAGATGGAAGATGTATAAGTGACTTCAGGCAGGCATTCACTATGGACAAAATCCATGCCATCAGTACTCATCCTAGATATTTACAGTACTCCTCAATATACACATGCTACTTTTATTGTTTTTTGATTAGGCCTAATGAATTTTTATGTAATGTGGACATTTTCCGTACTACAAGCGGTGCAATTGCTGATGTACAGAAGGAGGTCAAAACAGAAGAAGTGAAACAAATCCCAGTGCTGCTGATGTTGTTGCTGCTTCTTATGGCACATGCTTTGAGAAATTAAAATTAAATTCTACTGATTGCACATTACAAACACCATTCCTTCAAGTAGAACATATGAGCTTCTACATAAAGCTTTTAAAAGGATATCCTGAAATTGCCAGTCAAGCATTGAAATATCTTATGCGATTTGCAGAAACACACCCTTTGAGAGAACCTTCTTTTTATGTTCAGCAACAAAAAGCAAGTGTAGAAGGTGATTTCTGCTTACAGGTAACATCCATTGCTCCCAAATATTGAACTTTTATTCAAGGTAAAGCAACCCCATTGCAGTCATTGAACATTGATTTGTTTAGTTAAAAATGTAATCACCCAAATAACTGTGAAACTCAAGGTGATTTTTTATGCATTGGAAATGTTAATTATGCATTTAAAATAAAGAGTTTATTTTTTTGTTTTATTGCCAATTTTCTATTATTAGTCCTTTGCCTTCGGATCAGAGGTTTTGGCAATGTATTTATTTATTTCAACTAACAGATTCTGCAGCCAGAAACTATTTGAACAACCCTGGTCTAGAGCTGCAACAGTATTCTACAATAGCTATCTACAAGCAGACTTTGAGGAGGATCTGAAGTTCTTATCAAAATGACAAAAACAGCATTGTGCTATTGCAATGGAAGCTCCACCCCTTTCATACATGACTGCAAAATTACAAAGCATATACAACACAGGTGGAGTAGAGGTTGTGAAGGCATCCAACTGCTTTAAATGGTTCCCCCACTGACCCTTTCTCATAGATTCCTCTGGCATTACAGTACTGATTAGAAGTGGGAGCAAATCCAAAAGAACATGAATTTATTGATTCAAATAATTGTTTATTTCCAAAAAGAAAGTTGGAAAATTAACAAATAGCTGATATATTTACTCTAAGCTGTACATCCATACTTTTGTATCAAATATTTGGAATCAAGCCTGGTTGTGATTTTGCTAAATTGTGAAAGTAAGTGCCAACCCAATTCATAAGCCTTCACAACTCCCCAGTAATTTTATTAAAAATTACAATTGCAAACAGAAAAACTAATACAAACTAAAAAATAAAAGAATAAAAAGAAAAATAGAAGGTGCAGAAAAGAAAAAATGGAAAGAAAAATAGAAAAGAAAGAATAAAAAAATAGTAAAGAAAAAGAGAAGAAATATATACAGAAATGACTTCCCCCTTCATCACAACAAGTATAAACAATTTTAGTAACTTATCACCTTCTCTTAAAATACAACAAATGATCTCTTCTTCCCATATCCCATCTCTTATCTATAAACAAATCCTTAAAGTGTCATTGTTCAGTCCGGATCAGCAAAAGTCCATTAAGGGATGCCAGAGTTAACAATATATCTATTTTAACTTTAATCAAATAAACCAATTTTATATTCCTTCCTTTTACTTTTAACAATCTTGTTTTTTATCCCTTCAAATAATGTTTTAGAATTTGATTTCTTTTCATTTTTTCTTTGTCCTTTCTCACAAAATTCTTCCAAGTTTTAACAAGCCTCTTTTGTAAATCCAATATAGGAAAATTATCCAAGTCACACTCTTGGTTTGGTATTTGTACATCCCTTTTAATTATTAAGACATCCACTGGTGTCTTTTGTATGTCCAGCGTAGCATCCTTTTCCATATCATTCCTGTAGCCTATCATTTTTAAATCCACTTTCAGATCAGTCTCAATCTTTTCCAGTAAACCTTGTTCCTCTTCCATAACATCTTTTAAACACAATCTTTCTATAGAGATAACGTCTGGGTCCATTGTTCAAAAATATCCTTCAATATGTCCAATGTTAAAATATTTTGCTTCATTCTGTATTAGTAAGTCTAAATGTTCTTCTCCTTTAATTGTAATCTTTAGTTCCTTCTGGTATCCTCCAGTGTCCAACCTTCAAAGTCTCATCCTATCATTTTTTTTAAAAGAATTCAAAACAAAGGCATTTTCCCCCGGGGAAGGATTCTTATAATTAATTCCAAAAACTTATTTCAAATCCATCTGGACCCTTAGTCTATTTGTAACTTTCCAAAATCAAAGTACTAATCATTCTTTTGCTGTTTATTCCATTAGTCCTTAAACTTGTATTTAAAACTTATTTTGCTAAGGATTGAAGGAAATTCACCTGGTGTTTTCAGACTTGTTGATCCAAAAATTCCTAATATCTAAACACAGTTAACAAATAATTTCCAAAAGTTATTAGAAAAGGAAGTGTGTGAACCCCATGTCCTTAAAAGCACTAACTGTGGTTTGAGCAACGTGGTTATTCCCTTGTCTCCCAGAGCAATAAACCTGCTGGAGACCGTCGTCTTGCAGTCTCCTGTGAGGAGCAATTGTCTGGAGCACTTGTGGGCAATCACAAGTTCTCTCCTTCTCCAGAGAGGAATTACAAAAAGCCAGTCTACTCACCAGCTCTTCATTCCATTGCAGTTGTCAGCTCTGCTTTTAGCAGAGCCATCTTCAGTTCACCATTTCTTCCCTGGAAGTGCAACTCTCCAATTTCTAAAGATGGATGATCAGCTAGGGGAAGAAATGAAGCTATTTTGAAACAAAGTAAATTTGCCAGAAGACTGATGCCATCTAAACACACAAGTAACATTTATATCTCTGATAAATGAAAACTATTGCCTGAACAATTGCTACTAGAATCAGATTTGGTGAAAACAATAATGTGGAGTAAAGTGTAGGTAGCACAAAGATGATGTAACTGCAAGGGCAGCCAGAAGATGATAATTTTCCATGACATTTTGTTGCTGCTGGGAAGTTACAGAAAATATCTCCCTCAGCTTTCTCCACAAAGGGAGGAAAAGGGAGAAGGATGTAGCACATTTCTCTCTTTTGATTTTACATCCACAATTTGACCTAGATTTGTATTTGCATAGTCAAACAGTTAACTCCTAGGCTCTGCCTTTATAATAGCTGAACCAAACACTGTAACACCTGAATTGTTTAACTATGATTCACAAATTGTGTCAGAGAAAAAATGAATGTTTAACACACTTATGGTAGAAGGAAAAAATGAGGATCATGTGTTTTAACATCTTTATTTAATCATTGCAATGCCATCTGTTTTATCAGTTCCCATCCATGCTAACTGGCTTGAGACTTACAAGCCTTTGTGCAGTCAAGATTTTGACTGAGATATGGAAAAAAAAAAATACTGTAGAAGGCTGAAAGACCAGTCTACAGGTCTAGTACCTGAAGATAGCTAAGGAGGTGATACAGATCTGGAGAGGGGAGAAGCTACGTCAATTTTAATATTGTGGGGATTAAATATGGCTCTTTATGAACGCTGTACTATACATGAAATTTGACATTTATGACAAAGACTTTGAGGAAGGATAGCAAATCCGGCATATGTCTCTAGATGCATGGGCAGATATAGATGCCTTCTTTATAACCCTTCCAGCTTTCTTTTCTCACACATTTCCAGTTCATTTGCACTAACCCATTTTTAATTCTCACAATATACTGCTCATGCATGTTTGGTGCCCATGCTTGCCATTCACTGAAAATTCAGATAGTGCTTTCTTTATTTTGCCATATCTGCTTACAACAGAAGACAGTATTTTTACCTGTCCACTATGTCTCAGCAGTCCTTTGAATTATTTTATGAACTTGGAATATTCCCCTTCACATTAGCCTCAATTCATTCCTTAACACACTGAGAGCTAACTCAAATAAATGAAGGAGTCATTCCTATTTTCATAGCTTTTACAATCAAAGTTACAACATTTATTAAAAGCTGGAGTTTTGGACATGAATTAATAAAGATGTTGGCTTGATAATAAATAGCTTGATAATAAACAACGGTGTTGTATCCCAGGTTTTAATTT
Source organism: Python bivittatus (assembly GCF_059951505.1). Taxonomy (NCBI): domain Eukaryota; kingdom Metazoa; phylum Chordata; class Lepidosauria; order Squamata; family Pythonidae; genus Python; species Python bivittatus. The sequence goes on along the minus strand of NW_028277030.1, from coordinate 64,108,480 downwards.
CCTAATAAAGTATAATTTTATAATGCTTCATAAGAAAACTTGACTCAATCAACATTTGTAATTTGCTCACTGAACTATAAATTCAGAATTACAAACTGTAATCATGTCCTCTGTTATTATAGAATATCTTCTTCCTTCCTCTCCTCCTCCTCTTCTTCTTCCTCCTCCTCCTCCTCCTCCTCCTCCTCCTTAATAATAGGACATTCTTGCCTTCCATGAATCATATCATAGTGGTCTTGTTTCTGACTGTCTATTATCCACTATTTTCTTTCTTTAAAAGTGTAGATAAACAATGGCAGTCAAAGGAGTATAAGCAGAAACAATGCCAACAATGCCTCTTTGGGAAAAAAAAAATCTCAATGTACTGGATAAACATCAGAATGCAACTATTCAGTCATGTCAAATGATGCAGTTGCCAAAACACCAATTCAGTGGTAATCAATGCAGCACAAGAATAATAAGAATTGAATGACATTGCAGCTTCCAAGAACTGCAAAGGAATGTGTTTCTGGACATCTAAGCATGGGGCTGAAAGTTTGGGACCCAAGGAGAGGAGGGGGTTAAAGGTGTTTGACACAGTGTTTGTAATATTTTCCTACAGCTGCTAACCTTTGAGGAATAGGAAATGTATTAAATAAGTAACCTGATATTTAAACACTGGAGGAGCTGTTGGTTATATATGTGTGTATATATGCCTTCAGTGCTTACTTATAATTACCCTGCAAATAGCATATTTGGTGTTTGTGACCTTTGCAGATGGAACATACTTGAAATCAATGCCTCGCTGTGATCTCTGACAACTGCTTTCTAGGTACCAAACTTCTATGTGATTTAACAGATGGATAGATAGATAGATAGATAGATAGATAGATAGATAGATAGATAGATAGATAGATAGATAGATAATATTTATTTCGATCAGTGATTAGATAAGGCTTAACAAATAAGAGTTTGGGAGTTGATTCTCTGATTGTGGAGATTCATTTCTTAGTTCTATAAGCTACACTCACAATATAGTCTCTTTTTTATTTCTTAGAGAAAGAGACAGGAGTAGTTTCTCTCACACTGCTTCTATGTGACATTGGTTATGGCTAACATTATTAAACCTCCTTAATGACAGCATGGCACATTTGATAAAATAGCCAAACATTTACTTTCCTTGGTAGCAAAGCTTAACTAGGAAGCTGATGGAGATGAATATATAAGCAAATATATGAAATATCACCCCAGTGGCCTGAAGTTAATGGAAGCCAGGCCATGGTTTCATAATCACAAAATACTTCATCTGTGCCTAAGAAAGAAGCCAGTTTTTTTTAAAAAAAAAAAATTCAATGACCTTATTTTATAGCATAATATGGCTGAAAAGGATTGAAAAAAGAAAAAAAAAACCTTCCTAGGTTTTCCAGGAAAGGTTTTTGCAGATACCACAATGAAATTCGCTATAAAACACAGTGAGGTTGTAATATTTTAATGATATATAGGTAAGGCATGTTGAACCCAGCAGGATATTCTTAATAATGATCCATAATGGATTGCATGGCTAAACCAGGGATGGAAAGAAATTAATTTAGTACATATTTTAATAGAAACTTAACTAATTTTGCATTTTCAAAACAGCACACTAAATTAAAGTTAATAGTCCTCCAAAATTTGCTCATTTCTGAATTTTGAAAAGCTCTTCATCAATAAAAAGAAGAGATAATTGGAGAAAAGATGATTCAGAATGCATAAATATGAGGGGAAATACTGTTAAAATGTGTTCTGTTCGGAAGATTCCTTGAAAAAAAACACATTAATACTGGAATATTAGATTCTTATTATAGGAATATTAGAAAAGTGAATATGGCCAAAAGTGTACACAAATATATTACAAGTCTGAGTGCAAACTTTTTAAAATTCAAACTAATTTAGAAATTGGACAAACCAAAATGAAGAAATTTATAGAAGTGAAAAACAGACAGAACCAGCTGGAGCCACACTAAAAAGTTAATATCTTACTCTAAAATTCTCCACAGCTCTAAATTAACCTATTGCCCTTTGGATTGCATCTCTCCTCTTCAAATCTCAGGCCGTTTCCCCCCCCCCCTCCCCCTTTGCTTTTATTGATTGAGTACAACAACAAAAGGAAAGAAAAATAAGGGAGGGAGGGAGAAGGTAACCATACAGGGCATATATTCACAGATGCATATACCTATATAAAAATTCTGCATATGTACTTGAATGAAGGAGAGATGTTTTCTCAAATTAGTTTATTGTAATAGGCTCAAGCCCCACTTATTGCCTTGGAGTGACTCTTCCTCCTGTTTTTCAAGGACATCCCCCACGCCCTCTACAATTCAGTCCTTTAAATCTTCAAATTCTTTCCCAAATATGCACCCAGTAGAAGGGTGTGAGCCAGGGACTTTCAGCTGGGGCCCTGCCTTCCCAGCCCAGATGGAGACTGACCAAGTGGAGAACACCAAAAAGGTCTTGCAGATTTCTGGCCTCTAACCCTCAAAAGGCAATTCCTTCATGTTTTGTTCTGGTTATTGTCAATCACAAATAAAAGCACATTAACAACATTATCAGAATGTCTTTGAGAAGTCTTGAAATTGTACATTCAGAGTAAATGAATTTCTGAGGTAGTCAGAAAGCACAAACAAGAGTATGGTGATTTCAATGTCTTGGTCTTAAGACCAGCTGAGTAAAAAAAAAAAAAAGGGGGTGGTGGTGGATCATTTTGAAGTATCTTCACACAAAAACACATTAGTCCCTAACATGAAACTCATTAAGAACCTAAGGCTAGAGAATTGTCATGCTGGATCAGGCCAAAGGCCTATCTATCTATCTGTCTATTCTACAATTTGGTTCCCATGGGAACCAGCCAGATGCCAATGGTAAACTAGCAAGCAGAAGGAGAGCCCAGTGGCCTATATCTAGTGTTGCTCACCCACAATTAGTATTTGGAGGCATGCTAATTTTGTTTCAGAAGGCAGCATTTAGTGATCACGACTACTAGCCATTAATAGTTCATTCTCCATGAATGTCTAATGACCTTTAAAAGTTCAAGCTAGAAATTGTTGCTACCTTTTCCTGCAAAGAATTCCAAAGTTTAAGCAAGTGTTCTGCCAAGAAGTACCTCCTTCAAACTTTCTTAAGTCTGTCATAGTTCAGATTCATCAGAGCACCCAGATGCTCTGGCATTATGAATAAGAATTTCCCTATCCATAATTATTTCAAAACAGGTCTATTCTCACCCTTTGGCCATTTTAATTACCCTAACCTATTAGTCTTTGTCAACTAACTTGGATAACCCCATGCTCTGTTTCCAGATCAATTATTAAAAACCCCACTACCAATACAGGTCTTTGGAGCGCTTGCTGCTCATTTTCCCTCCATGGTGAGGAATCAGCAGTTATTCCTACTCTCTTCTTTCTGTTCTTTCTCCTGTTCCTCCTTGAAACAGTCCTGCTATATGTCATTAGCCCTCTGAAAGAGGTCAGCTGAGACTGTATAGATACTGACATAAATCTTTCTGAGTCTATACACTCCCTGTGACATAACATCCTCCTTGACCCTGTAGACACTCTGGTTTGTAAGCAATTGTTCTGGTCATTGCAATTATTTCAAGGAAACAGTAAAATTCAATAACTTGCCACCTCCCTACTTTGGGATGGGATACTATTATCATAGCAAAATAAAAACAATGTAGTGTTTATGTCTTGGCATGCTGATGCTGGTATGTTGAGAACTCTTCCTACAGTGGACAAGAAGACGTCCCCAGCTTCCTTTGGTGCTATTTGTATTCTTTACCTATAGTCATAAACTAACTATTCAATTACTCTGTAATCTTCGTAAGACTTGAACTCTTTGGCATAAGGGCTCTTAGCTCTGGCTGGCTGGGAGCCTAGGGATCACTGTATTTCTAATAAAGAAAACTGGGCTATACTTCTCCAATCAATTTGGCTCAGTTTCTATCAGTAAGACTACCAGTAAGACTTTCTATCATACTTTTAACCAGTTTGAACACTTTTAACCATTACCAGTTTGTAAAAAAACCTCTACTCTTATCTTATGATTAGTAAGTTTACCCAGGTGTCTTAGGAAAGCATCCTGATCCCATCTATTAAGGAACTGGCTGTAGAGGATAATACCGTATCCCACTAGAGCAGGCATAGAGAACCTGGTGTCCTCCAGGTTTTTGAACTAGGAGTCCCACAATTGTGGCCCTGTGGCCTGTGGCCCAGGCTACGATGATAGAAACAGAATTCCAAATAATTTGAAAGCAGTAGATACCTATCTTTGGATGGCTTCACTCCAAAAAAGTCTGATATTTCCCTCAACACAGACCTTGAAAATAGAATTGTGAAATTATATTATAGAATATTGTTCAATCCAATTAAGCCATTTCAATTCTGTGAAAACCTTCATGAATGAAGGTTGGGAAAATAACTTTCACTGATTTATTATTCTTATTGTAGCATCAATTCTGCTTAAGAGTTTTGGTAAACAAAGGAATACAATTGTTTGCAACTCTGTCACTTGAACAAAATGGCAATTTCATCTAAGGCTATTCTATACCTGCATTATTCATTATTGTTCTAAACTAGTATCTGAGGGCTTATCCGTACTGCCCAGTTCCTAGTTGCCAGGCAGGCAACTACTTCTGGAGGGCAGATATGGGCACTACTACCTTCTCTTACTCTCTACTCACTGTCAAAGTGACTTTAGGGTATATTTTTCTACTCCACTTCCAAAGTACACTTTTCCATATTATGTTGTCTTGAGTGCTCCTGTCATTTGGGATACAGAATTTTAATTCGTTGCATGCTAACGCTAGCAGCTCATTTGCTATTTTATAAAGGCAATACCACCCATTCAAGTGAGCCAACGCTTACCATACACTCTAATGGATGCTATACCTCCCTTTACCAGCATTACTGAAATGCCCCAGTGGTTATGATTTTTGCTTAGTGTACAGAAAGTTGCTGTTTTGCAACTTGATAGAAGCTTTGCTTAAAACAAAATTATTATTTTTATTTTATTGAGTAGGTAGTTTTTTCCCCTGCTTTTTTTTTTATTTAATATACATACCTTGTACCTTGGACTAACACTTTGTATCTAGGCCAAGACCTTACACTTCCCAACAATGCTTACATCTGAATATAAAAGATCTCCTCCCACCCCCACCCCCAAAAAAAAACCCTAGAGAGAGGAGCATGAAATAAATGGGAGACCAGTGAGACCAGACTGAAGCTTTGCAGAATTGAACTCTTCTAACTAGGGCCAATAAAGATATACTGTGCTTAGGTGAAGACCTAAGGTATTTAAGAATCTTCCTAAGGGCACTAAGATACTGGAGCATGTTTTCTATAACTACCTCCTACTTTAATATTTCAAGGTGAGCCTCTTAACTGGATTCTTTAACCCCTGTAAATACTACCACTTGGTAATAGTACTAACCGTGTGCTTCTCTCAGCTTGTAAGATTTTTGTGTGTGTGTATGGACTGGATTTGCTTACATCTGAATATAAAAGATCTCCCCCCACCCCCACCCCCCAAAAAAAACCCTAGAGAGAGGAGCATGAAATAAATGGGAGAACAGTGAGACCAGACTGAAGCTTTGCAGAATTGAACTCTTCTAACTAGGGCCAATAAAGATATATTGTGCTTAGGTGAAGACTTGGTATTTAAGAATCTTCCTAAGGGCACTAAGATACTGGAGCATGTTTTCTATAACTACCTCCTACTTTAATATTTCAAGGTGAGCCTCTTAACTGGATTCTTTAACCCCTGTAAATACTACCACTTGGTAATAGTACTAACCGTGTGCTTCTCTCAGCTTGTAAGATTTTTGTGTGTGTGTATGGACTGGATTTGCTTACATCTGAATATAAAAGATCTCCCCCCATCCCCACCCCCCAAAAAAAACCCTAGAGAGAGGAGCATGAAATAAATGGGAGAACAGTGAGACCAGACTGAAGCTTTGCAGAATTGAACTCTTCTAACTAGGGCCAATAAAGATATATTGTGCTTAGGTGAAGACTTGGTATTTAAGAATCTTCCTAAGGGCACTAAGATACTGGAGCATGTTTTCTATAACTACCTCCTACTTTAATATTTCAAGGTGAGCCTCTTAACTGGATTCTTTAACCCCTGTAAGTACTACCACTTGGTAATAGTACTAACCGTGTGCTTCTCTCAGCTTGTAGGATTTTTTTGTGTGTGTATGGACTGGATTTAAGTTGTTTATATTTCAGGGTGTTGCTGATTATGAATAGTATCAAGCCAAGCAGGTCAAGACACTCACTATGGATATGTGATCTGTGCCCGTCAGCTCTAATTGTATTTCACTTAGATAACTGAAATTTAAAGCAGACTTGATTTGTGTTGAGTTTGCCACTAGATTTAGTGGCAACTTGATTTGAGTTCAAATATTTAGTTAGGAAAAAGAAATCTGTCCATAGTCTAATGGAGAACCTTCAAGTTTCAAGCTGCTTTGTGTTTTAGCAAAATGGGGTGAAAATAGCAGGGATAGTAAACCTTTTTGAGGTAATTAACTAACATCTTTCAGCAACATAATTTTAATCATTTTACCACAATAAATTGTTAATATAATATTTATTTTTTAAAATTATATGGCCATCCATCTTTTGAAACACAACTCTGAGTGTCTCACAACAATATTAAAAACAAAAACAATAAAACATTAAACCAAGACCTGGTCCTCAACCAACATTCTGAAAAAATCCAACAATACAATTCCTAGGCTCCAACCTCACTTCATCTCAATGCTTGGGGGAAGACCCAGCTCTTTACTATATGTCTTTCCAGAAGACTTAAAGGGTGGGCCCTGCTAGATTCCAAGGGAAAGGTGTTCCACAGGGCAGGGACTACTACGGAGAAGGCACACCTCCTAGGTCCTACTAGATGAAATATTTAAGGGAAGGGTGGTGGAGTGAACTCACCCTATCCAACCTGGTAGAATGGGCAGATACCCTCAGGGAGAGGTGGTCCCACAAATAACCTGGCTTTGTGCCATGTACAGCTTTAAAGGTGATGACCAGCACCTTGAATTATATCTAGAAAGAAACTGGAAGCCAATGCAGCTCACACAAGAGCAATATAATATGGGCAAATGGGGTGCTCAACACTGCATGCACCACCACATTCTGAACCAGTTGTGGTCCAGGTAGTATTCAAGGGCAGCCCCAATACAGTATGCTGCAGTAGTCCAACCTGGAAGTGACCAACACATGAGTGACTGTGAGCAAGGCTTTCCAGTTCCAGAATGGGCACAACTGGCACACAAAATGAATCTATGCAAAGCCTCCCCCACACCCAAGCATGGCTGCCACCTGCTCCTTGAACAGGAACTATGAGTCCAGAAGGATCCACAAACTGTACACAAGCCCTACCCAGGGAAATGCCACCCCATCAAGAGTCAAAAATAACATATCACCAGATCCAGGAGGAGGGGTACAAAATCCCAAAGCCACTCCATCTTGCTAGGATTGAGTCAAGCTGGTTCCTCCCTGTCCAGACTTTGACAGCCTCCGGGCACTGAATCAGCAAAAAAACAGCATCACTTGCATGGCCAAAGGGGGAGATGTATAACTACACTCTGTGCCGTCAAAAGATCTCACCTAGTGGTTTTGTCAGGTTAAAATGGATTTGCAACACCCCAGTTCTTAATCTCCACCTTTTGGGGGTGATTGTTAAAGACAGGGTTTCCTGTGAGAAAGCCACTCAGCTGGCAATTGCTTCAAGTACAGAAGCTTTGTGAGAGGTTCACTTTTGACTGTCTTTATTTCTTAGAGATAAGGGGTAGCTAAGACCCATTCAAGAAAAGTCATGAGACTAAATTCATAGGAGAGCAGAAGTAGTTTTTATTTCCTATGAAATGAAAACTTGACTATAAGAATCATGAGAATTTCAAAGCCTAAGTGCAGCACTATCCTAACTCCTCCTCCTGCTCCTTCTCCTTCCCCCCCTCCTCCTCCATGCCATCTCACGCAAGTGACTCTGGGTGGCTGACAAAGATTAAAACACAGAAAACCCACCACACATAACCCTCTGGTGCCCACTTATCTATGTCTTAAAACACATATAGGATACCAATTAAAAAAAAAAACATATTGCAGGAAACCCCTTGAAGTTATCTGGTGGAAGCTTCACAGGGTTCTGTTGTCTGCTGAATTTTATATTGGCTCTTTTCATCATATCTTGCCAAAATATGGATCAGCCTCAAGCAGGAGTGTCCTTAGGGGAAGTCCAAAAATTCAAAATGGTGGCTACAAACATGGAATCACACCCAACACACATTTAAAAGGAGCAGATATTTGAGGATTGTGCAGTCATAGCTGTAATTTTTTTTAATCCTTTCCGTGAATGCCCCTGGCTTTAAGCATTTTAACCATTTTTGTTTAGTATATCATTCCCCTCCTCCTCCTCCATCAAGTCTTCAAGTAGCTAGAAAGTGGCTGGAACTCAGATTTCACCTGAATTCCAAATAACATTTTTAAAAAATCTTGGAACCCCATTTTGAATAAAATAATTGCCATTTTGTTACCAGTTCTTCTGCCTTTTTTCTGCTAGGGCTAAAGTTTGGAAGTTTATTTCTGGAAGTACCAGAGGCACTGTGTCCACAACAGGAGAGTGTTAAGAAAGGCAAGATGGCAGTTGCAGAAGCACAAAGCCCATTCCTTTTGTATACGTGTTGTGCTCATAAAGAAGCAGGCTTTGATCACACTGTCCAAAATGCAATCTTGCCCTTTTTTATTCCCTTACCACAGATGCCAGTGAGTAGAGATTTCTCATAAAGCATTGCTTCATGTGACCATTACATCTGTTTTTGTAGTTCCCAAACTTTTCTCCAACCAGAATGATCAGTGGCATAATTTTCTGCTATTTTGAGGCAGAAAACACACAAACAATATTGAGTGCAAAGCCCAAAAATGGCTTGTGTCAGTCTCACTAGATAGACCAGATCAGAAAATCACCTCTGCAGGAAGGCTAAAGGTACTTTTATTGAGATCTGGCTATAATAACAGAATCTTGCAAGTCTGATTTGTGCTATACCCCCTCTTATAGTTCAGTAGATTAGGGGGGTATCTGCCTGAGACACTTCTGAATGTTATCTCAGTCTGGACTTTAAAAATACTTTAGCCCCTTTGGTGTAGGTAACAGTTCCTGAATATCTCCATCAATGTCAGCTTCCTTATTCTCTACAGCTTGATATAAGTTAACCCTCTCAACTCCCCCTGAGTAGGAAAAAAGAGTTCATTCTGGCTTTGCTTATGTGTATGACATGATCCTTCTATCTTTCCACCATTGTCAGATCCACTTCAGTTCTTTCTTTCTCATAAAAAGGTTGATCATCCTTGATATGAAGTATACCCCTGACCAAGAGTTTCAAGGATACACAGCCAGTTTGTTCCTCCTTTTACAGATTGACAGGATGCCAAAAAGAGATTATAGGTTGAATACATTAAAGTGAGTCTATTTTATTACCTTTTTCATCCAAGGATCATTAAAAATAACTGTACATTTATTGCTCATCCTAAAGTAAATTAAAATCAAATACCTTTCATTATTATGGCTATTAACACTCAGGTGTCAAGTACTGTATGGGTCTTCTTCTAAAAACTCTAAGAAACATCTAAGGCACCAAATCATGATATGGAATATTCTATGCCATATTGGGATTTTTCTTAAGTGTGATCAGGTATGCTTGATTATGGTCCCTTGGCATGTTTATGATGTGGAATCTTCTGGTATGCATGATTTTCCAAACCCACTTTCTTGTATTGGTTTCTTCAGAATGGATGTGAATATCAGGGCATAGAAGAGAAATCTGTTATGGGAGTGTTTTGTTTGTTTTTAGCAATATCATATAATCTTCCAACATGGAATTCATTACCTTATAAACAGGCATACATGTCACAGTCTATTGGAGAAACATTTCCAATATCATTGGAAACATTTCTCAACACTGAATGCAAAATATACGTATTAAGGGAGGTTATAAAACTGCATTGGGAATGTCTGAGAAAAATGACATATACAAATGTGTATATTAGGGTCTCCAGGTGTCAGAATAAGAAGGCCTCCCTACTTTTTTTTCCTTCCAGTCACTGGAGCTCTGCTACTGCTATCATTGTCTTATAGACTGTATTGGAGGTCACCTTTTATTCAAAGATCAGCCAAACTATTTTCAGTATTTTCTAACACATTCACTTTGAGGTCTATCTATTATATCTACATTTCACAGTAAGAAAATAACATCCTAAAAAAGAGATGTAGATCAAGAGGCAGGACTTTGCAGACAGAAAATGTACCCGTTCCTGGAGTGGGAGGCTTTGCTCACAGTCACCCGTGTCTCAGCCACCTCCCATTTGGATTACTGCAATGTGCAGTACATGGAGCTGCCTTGAAACCATCCAGAAGTTGCAAATGGTCCAGAATGCAGCGGCACATGCAGTTTTGGGTGCCCTGCAGTTTACCTGAGTAACACCACTGCTGCATAAACTCCACTGGCTTCTACTTGCTTTCCAGGTGCAATTCAAGGTGCTGGTTATCACTATAAAGCCCTACACGGCACAGGGCCTGGTTACTTGTGGGACCACCTCTCCCTGAGGGGATTTGCCCATCCTATTAGGTTAGATAGGGTAGTGTGCTCCAGGTCCACTCCCTTAAATGTTGCCATCTGATGGGACCTTGGAGGTATGCTTTCTCAGTGGCTGCCCCAGCCCTTTGGAATAGCCTCCCACCTGAAACCAGAGGGATTGCTACCCTTTTAGCCTTCTGGAAGGTGGGAATACCTGGCCCTTCCCCCTAGCATTGGGCTAGGATGGGGGTTGAGCTATGAGGATGTATGGTCTGACTCCTGGGGGGAAGGGTACCTTTGTTTTTAAATATGTTTTATGGACTGTTGTGAGCCGCCTAGAGTCATTGTATGAGATATGCCATATAAGTCCAGTCAATAAATAAATAATAAACTTGGTACAGTTCTCTGAAGTTTCAGTGAATTTGACTATTTTGCTTCCATGCAGAAATAAAGTTCAACTATTTCCCCAGAAAATAAAACTATGTTAAGAGCAGATGGAGGTTGCACTTACTTTCTAAAATGTGTAATGCAGCCACAGCATCATGTCTATCCTTATTTTTATCTTTAGCATGTCTTATCTACATCACTGCCAGACCTTTGCAGACTAGGATAGTTTTGCACTTTGCACTTTCCAGAAGGCCATGCAAGAAACCCTAATTTTGTGAAACCCTCAAAATAAACTGAAACAGTTTGTCATAGCACTGAAGGCATCAGGCTAGAAATCAGGAGATCCTGAGTTCTAGTCCTGCCTTGGGCAGGAAGCCAGCTGGGTGACCTTGCCAAGAAAACTGCAAGGACTAGTGCACCAGAAGTCAACACTGAAGACACATACACACACACACACACACACTAAACTGGGATTACCAGTAGTCTCTCAATAGGCATGGGGTCAGGCCTATATTTAATCTCCTTCAAATTTGCTACAGCAAATTCTAGGTCCAGTGATTTAGAACTTTTTTTAGCCATCTCAGTTATGTCCTCAGCTATAAATATTTGTTGCCATAGGTTCAGCTGTGTGCGTGGATTTGCACACACAAAATACAGTATACTTAAGGCAAATAAAATGGCATTGGTAACTGGACTGTTATCTTCTATAATTTATATCCGCACTCTAGTGATATTAGCATAACTAGTCTCTTTGTGTATGTGCGTGTGTGTGCGTGCACACACCTTCAAGTCAGTTTTGACTCCTGGTGACTGCCAGAACTAGTCCCTGCAGTTTTCTTGGCAAGATTTCAGAAGTGGTTTGCCATTGCCAGTATAACTTTAATGCATCATTAAAAACTACAATTAAGTGTTAAGTAGAATTTCTTTATTTTTAACATGAACTAAAAGAAAATGGATCTTAGGTCAAAGAGAATTAAACTTAGGCAAATTTGAAATCTGGGTCCCCTTTTTTTCAGCATTAAGTCCCTGAGATTTATTCAACTAGCTGTGCTTAAACACTATTTTTTGTTTGGTTTTAACTCTCAGCTGTGCTTTCAGCCCTCGAAATTGTATTCTAGGTGATAGATGCAATTGTGAAAACCCTTAGGCATGCCATATTTTGTAGTAAAGACAAAAACAGAAAAGCACTAGATGGTAGTCAAGAGTGAGAAGTTTTCTCTGCCTCTTTGCTACCAGTTGTCTAGATTTTTGCCAGCTCAATATGCCTGACAAGCCCTGAACTCCTGTTTTTAATATTTCAGGGAATTGTAGGCAATATCTGAGCTAATTCACAGGATACCACTGAGGAATGAAGGAACTGAAAAACCTTGAGCTTGTCTTACAGGGCTAATGCTTAACTGAAGTTCTTCTATGTATTCTTTGTCATTCCTTCCTGTCTCTTGTGGCTGTAGCCAAGAGGAGGAATGGGGTGAGGATGAGACTGTTGCCACACAGATACTTTAGAGAGATGTTTTTAAAACTTTGAGCTCAGCCTGGGGTGGAAGACTTTGCAAGCTTGATCAGACAACCTCAGAGATGGCAGATGGCCTTTGTTTTCAAGGTTTGAAATTTCACTTAAATTGAACATATAGATTTTGATACGTAAGTTGAAACACAGGAAATTCAACTCAGCTGTAGGGTGGATCACATTGCAGATGGTCAGAATTTGCAGTAGTTATATGATTAAATGAAAACTGAAAATCAGTACATAATTAGTGTGCAAAAGAGTTATCAAATCACTCTCTTGTGAAACTTTGTTCATACTTCTACCCATATGGTGATACAAAGAATTCAGAATTCTGTATACACAATAAAAGGCACTTACACATTAATTGCATAATCAATACTTTGTGGCTCAGTAGACACGCTCATATAAATTGCTGTTCTAAAAATGTGTTAAGGGGAACCAGCAAAGCTTAACAATTAATGAAGTTTTATAAACTTTTTCAAAAAAAGAAATATTAATGAAGAAACACTATCTGTTAAAATGACTCAAGTTGCATTATGGCTGGAGAGTACAGATGATGTGATATTGTCTATATAAATTCTAATTTAATTTAGATGCGTTATACTGAATTCAATGTGCTATCAAATAAATATTCATTTATATGAACCTTAATACATCCACAATCTGGGAATATATTTCAGAGAATGCCTCTGCCACCTTTTTGATGCAATGAGGGGAACAGAGAAACCTGGATCCATGTTCCTTTTAGACAAAAATAAGCAACAACATGAAATGCAGCGATGCTTGTTTGTTACTTTTGGTTCCTTTATAGGGATTCCTTTACTCAAAGAAATTATCCTACAAAGCTTCTCCTGACTTTTATGGAAACAGCTGTCCTACCCTGCACAGTAGCTGGACACCTCAGCTCAGTGTGTATGCTAGTGAGAGGCATAGGGCAGAGACCTTTTAGACATTCCAGTCTTTTGGCTGATGTGGGTCTTCAGCGCTGTGTGGCCGTGTTCTGGAAGTTTTGGTTCCTAACGTTTCACCAGCATCTGTAACCAGCATCTTCAGAGGACAGGAGCACAGACAGGAGCAGTTCTCTCTATGCCCAGGATGATGTGACCCTAGTGGGTATTTATAGAGATGAGCAGGGGTGGCTGCGGGGTGGGGGTGGGTGGGTGGGGGTTAACGAGTGGCTGCTTGTTTTTGTGACCAGCATATGTGTGTATCTTCCTGGGGGTTAAGCAGGGTTTTTTCTGTTAAGTTGTTAACGAGTGGCTGCTGAGGGTGATTAGCATGTTCATTGTGTGAATTGTTCTCGCGTCCTGGTGGTTGATCTGAGTTTGTTGACCTTTTGCAGGCTGTATTTTTCAGGACTGGTAGCCACGTTTTGCTGATTTTTAGACTTTCTTCTTTTTTATTGAAACTGTGCTGGTGTTTGTGAATTTCAGTGGCTTCCCTGTATAGCCTGGTATAGTGGCTGTTGGTGTTGTCCAGTATCTCTATGTTTTCAAATAGGATTTTGTGTCCAGTGTGCTTGAGAGCATGTTCAGCTACTGCAGATTATTCTGGTTGCTGTAGTCTGCAGTGTCTTTCGTGTTCTTTTATCCTGGTATGGATGCTGCGTTTTGTGGTCCCGATGTATACTTGTCCGCAGCTGTGTGGTATGTGGTATACAAAGCTGACCAGTTTGTCCATGGGGTTGAGTTTCAGGGTGCTGATTTTGTTGATGAAATGTCCTGAGTCTCTGATGGTGGCCTCCCTGTTCACCAAGGTACCAGTGAGGGACACCCTGGCACTCATCAAACAGATCTTCCCAGAAGACATCACGGCGTTATTCTAGCACTGCCTAACAACCAGTTACTTCCAATGGGATAATGAGTTCTATGAACAGATGGATGGCGTCACCATGGGAAGCCCCCTGAGCCCTGTCATAGCAAACTTTTACATGGAACATTTTGAAAAACAGGCTTTGGAAATGGCTCCCGTTACCCCAACAGTCTGGTTCTGGTTTGTGGATGACACCTTCACAATTTGGAGCCAGGATGAAGAAGAACTAGAGAAGTTTCTGAACCACCTAAGCAGCATCCACCCTAATATACAATTCACCATGGAAAAAGAAATTGACGGCAAACTGCCATTTCTAGACACGGTCATATGCAAACCGGACCTCAAATTAGGACACAAAGTTTACAGAAAACCCACCCACACAGACCGGTACCTACACAAAAACTCCAACCACCACCCACATCAGAAAAGAGGCATTATCAAAACCCTGATGGATCATGCCAATCGCATCTGCGAAACCCAGTTCCTAAACACTGAACTTAACCATCTTAATTGGGTCCTACAAGTGAATGGCTACTCCAAGAACGAAATAAAAAGATCCATCAAACCAAGAAAACAACATGCGACTGAAAAAGAAAAACAGTCCCCAACCAACAAAGTATTTTTGCCCTACATCAAAGGGGGTCACGGACCGCATGGGAAAACTGATGGAAAAACACAACTTCCAAACAACCTTCAGACCCACCAGAAAAATACAACAAATGCTAAAATCAGCAAAAGACAAGAGGGACCCCCTTACCGCTGCAGGAGTATACCACATACCACACAGCTGTGGACAAGTATACATTGGAACCACAAAACACAGCATCCATACCAGGATAAAAGAACACGAAAGACACTGCAGACTACAGCAACCAGAAAAATCTTCAGTAGCTGAACATGCTCTCAAGCACACTGGACACAAAATCCTATTTGAAAACACAGAGATACTGGACAACACCAACAGCCACTATACCAGGCTATACAGGGAAGCCACTGAAATTCACAAACACCAGCACAGTTTCAATAAAAAAGAAGAAAGTCTAAAAATCAACAAAACGTGGCTACCAGTCCTGAAAAATACAGCCTGCAAAAGGTCAACGAACTCAGATCAACCACCAGGACGCGTGAACAATTCAAACAATGAACATGCTAATCACCCTCAGCAGCCACTCGTTAACAACTCAACAGAAAAAACCCTGCTTAACCTCCAGGAAGATACACACATATGCTGGTCACAAAAACAAGCAGCCACTCGTTAACCCCCAACCCCCCTCCCCCCACAGCCACCCCCGCTCATCTCTATAAATACCCACGAGGGTCACATCATCCTGGCACAGAGAGAACTGCTCCTGTCTGTGCTCCTGTCCTCTGAAGATGCCGGTCACAGATGCTGGTGAAACGTTAGGAACCAAAACTTCCAGAACACGGCCACACAGCCCGGAAGACCCACACCAGCCATCGTATTCTGGCTGTGAAAGCCTTCGACAATACATTCCAGTCTTTTCCTTGTCTGATCTCTGATCTCTGATGGATGTTCTTCCTCTCCCAATGCTGCTCCTCGGTGGTTTCTGAACGTCCTTCTTTGTACTTCTCAGAGGCTAGTCCAGAGCATCATGAACAAGTCAGCAGCTAGTCTTTGCTCTGCTTCTCATTTCCCTGGGTGGCCTCAACTAAATGTCCCCATATCTTCCCACCATACTTACACTTGACCTCTTTGACCATCCCATGCATGCTTTGCAAATGCTGTGCCCAAATCAGATCTTAAACTATTATTAAACAGAATGGGAAACTGATAGGATTTACAGATGAAATAATAATCTCCCTGAAATTTCATTATGTCTTGTCCATTTTTTTCTTGCACCATTTTCTTAAAAGAGCACATATTAAAGTGCAAAAGGATTAAATAATTAAACATATTACACTGTTGCCTTTGAAAGGAATCCCTTTTTTTAAAACTGCTCCTGCTTCTTCCTCCTCCTCCTCCTCCTCCTCCTCTTCCTCTTCCCCTTCCCACCTTTCCATCTTCCCATCTTCCTGCCTTCCTTCCAAAAGGTGCTATGTATGCAAACAAGGATGACAAATATGTCACATGCATTATTACCATATCTGGTATTTTCTGTTTAATTTATAGCATCATTGTAAAAAAGGAAACAGTTCATTCAGTGACCTAAAGTACCTGAAATAAAAGCAAATAATTATATGGGAAAATTGCCTCTTTACTTCTGCAGGTTTTTTAATTAATTTTTTTACATTTTTAAATTGAATAGTAACAGGAAAAGAACAAAACACAAAGAAAATTGTGATGCAAAAACATATATTCTGAAGGAAAAAAACACATCAAAAGTGCTTTAAAAAAGTGAACAAAAAAACAAAGTATAATATATTGTTATAACCTTTAACAGTTACAATTCTGTATATACTTATGCAATGTAAGTATCATTCAAGTGCATATATATTTCTAATACACTTATATACTATCATTCTTTTTTAACTTGCTGTATTTTGTATAATTGAGTTTCATTTTCCATTATACTTGTCCATACAGCGTCTACATCTCTAGGCAATCCACTCGTAAGTGGCAAGTGCAATCAGGTCTTCAATCCATTGAGTGAATGGGGCCATACGTTTATCTCTCCAATGCTGCAGGATTCGTCTTTTGGGCATAGGAAGGGCACAGAGAATCCACTTACATTGTCCAGTTGTCAAAGTCCATGTACTAGGTATGTAATTCAAGAGATTATCCTCTGAAAAATTTTACCTTTTGTTGCACCTATTTACTGTATATAGTCCACTACATTCTCCCAAAACTTAATAAGCATAGGACACTGTAAAAACATGTTTTAAAGAAGCATTATCTTTATTACATCTCCAACAGAATGTTGTCTTAGTCCTTTTTTGTACAAAGTAGAGTCCAATAAATTCTAAATATTATTTTTTGCTGTATAAGTTGTAATTTGCAGTCCATTGAAATACTTGCTATAGAAGTTAAGATGCTCTCTCATTGTCTAGGCAATATGGAAACTCTCATTCTTTATACCACTCATTTCTTAGTATCTGCATATCACATTGATTTATTGATAGCAAATATCTATAAAAACCAATGGTAGGTATTTTAGTTTTAAAGTATTTAACAAGTGGTTCTAGTATCTCAGGTGTCTCAGAAGCTGAAAATGCTAGTGGTCCAAACAATGTTGTTAACAAATGTTATACCTGTAAATATTGCTATTGGGTTGTGGAACCCTTGGCATGTGCTATTAGACAACATAGGGAGATATACAGAGTAGTACATAACTCAGCTGAATACAAATTGGTTTTATTTGCAGATTACCTTCTTTTGTTTATTTCTAAACCTCACACTACTATTCCAATGTTGATGCAAATGATAGATGCCTTTAGTAAAATAGCAGGATATTCTATTAACTGGACCAAATAGGAATTGATGCCAGTAGGTGAAAGTTTGATTACCCATGCATTTAAGGAATATCAATTCCATACTTTTACTGAATCCATTAAATATCTAGGTATGTGCATACCAAAAGATATAACTCAGTTAGTAGCACGTATCATAAATGAAATATAAAGGTTTCTTCAGTTATTGTTAGATGGGAGTCATTAAACCTCATCCTTTGGGGAAAGGTGAATGCTCTCAAAATGAATATTATTCCCAGGTTAATTTATATTCTGAGAGGAATTCCAGTTCATATATCTGGAAAATATTTTCAGAAAATAAATTGTTTGTTTAGAAAAATTCTATGGGGTTCTTTAATTCTGAGAATATCTTCACAGAAAATGCAACTACTAATTAATGAAGGAGGATTTGGTTTTCTGAAACTGGAGCTATAACATCATGCTTACCTACTGTCAAGCATTAAATACTGGAAGCCAACAACTGGTATTCATTTTCCAATTTGGACAACTTTGGAATATACATATATAGTACCCATGGTTGGATGGACAGTATTAGTATCAAAATTCACTAGAACTCAAGTATCTATGGAAATAGTTATGTCAGTTAGAAATTTATGGAATGTAATATCTAATAAAAGAAGTTCTGACCCCTTTTCCCACACTAAATTGACCTTATGGAGAAACCCAATTTTAAAAATTGGGAAAAAGATGGTGATATGCAAAAATTGGATGGAGGCAGGGATATTGACTTTGGGCCAACTGATATATGATGAAGATGAATTTTTAAGATATGCAATTTTAAAAACCAGATGCATATTGGAAAGTATGTCCAAATGTAGACATGTATCATTTATTTTATATGGATACACACCCAGATCTACATTCGAAATTTGATGCAGTAAAATATTTTCAACACTACATATGGATACACCACCAATATCCATCCATTCTATAGGATGGATATTTAATTATATATCTATAATGTTTAGCCCTCTGCTACTTCAACTACAATTTTAACAGGGTTTCCCCCCCCATTGAAAAATCTATCCAGAAGATGGATTCTGCAAAATATTACATCTGTAAAACTACGATGTCTATGGCAGAAATTTGCCTGAAATAAAGCATTTGAACTGGGGGGGGGAGGATAAAATAATTAACAATTAAGATAATTAATTCATATTTTAACATATACATACAAAGTACTGTAGTTCTGTCAGCCTGGTTAGTTAGTTAGTTAGTTAGGACACAGGAAAACAATAGTCCAGTGTAAAAAACAAAAACAAAAATAATATTCTGACTAGATGGTGGCATATAAGAGAGGGATGGCATAAAGCAGAAGGAAACTCTGTCCATTTGTGTGAACTCAGTCCAGACAGGGGGAAGAGGAGGAAGATTGGAATATCAGTCTTCCAGGAAATCTTTCTTACTACAAACCTGTTTGCAAGGTGGAGAACTATACCAAAGGGATGGGAAAGAAAGAGAAACAGAAAAAGAAAACTTAACATTTCCCTTAAGAGGTTGCATTCCTAGATACCTTTCTTTCAGAAGATGATACAATATTTTTCTAGATCTCTTTGGTGTCATCTAATGGTCATCCAATTATGGAAGTCTAATGTAGTACTTCCTGAGACACAAGGATACACCTTCTGTGTCTATAAGCTTATGATGGTAAAACCCAGAATGTGGTGTCCTTCAGCTCTGGAGACCCAGGGCAGGCACCAACTGCTTTCTTTGTGATCAAAATCTTATACTTGTTAAAGCTCTCCCAGTTAGTAGGAAGAGGGGAAGCATATTATATCATAGTTTGACACTTTTTCATCTTCTTTTCCCAGAAAATGCTGAGAAACTAGTTCTGTGCCAGCTTTTGGTGTCCTTAGAGCAGTGGTTCTTAAACTGTTTGACGCAATTACTCTTTTTCCATCTCGAATAATGTCATTATCCCATTCACCCATCCCCCCCACACACAAAACCAGACTCTGTTGTTTTATACAACAGCAGCCCAAAACGGAATCCTTGACTCACAAGCAAGCAATTAGAAATTGCTCCATTACCCCCAGCCCCCAGGATATGCCCAAATTACCTCCAGATTAAGAACCACAGCCTTAAAGAATTCCCAACATACTCACCAAATTACAGTTCCCAGCATTCATTGGAAAGGCTAAGGGCAGGCTAAGGTGTACAATATACATCTGCAATATAGATACATCCAGTGAGGGCAACTGTGCTATTTAGAAGCCTGATGTTTGAATGCCTCATATGTGAGTTTGAAGCTTGCCTCCTCCTCCTGCCAATAACCTATGAAAATTATTCAGGCATTACTCATATTATTTCATTTAAAATTTTACAAAAACTTTTTAAAAAAACCCTTCAGCAAACAATACTTGTTATAAACATCACATTATGTAGCTAGGGCTAGGTCACTCCAACTCTTGAAATGAACTAAACTCTTTCTTGGGTTTGAAAGTAACAGCTATTTTAGCAATTGAAGAAAGCCCTTCCTTTGATAGCTACTGAAACTCTTCAAATTTGCTGCATTAAACTAACTGAAACTTGAAGGAAAAAGAGCTATGAAATTATCTTGCTAACAGACACAGCAGATGAGAATGGAAACATTTCAGAAAGAACAGATGAGGTAGTTTCCATTTAAACTCCATCTGTTCCTCAGTAATAGATTCTCTGATGTATGCTTACATCAAAGTGAGATGTCCTGATTTGTTCACAGTCCCATGCCCACAAGGTTTGTTGCATTCATTCTAATGGACAGAGTCAATTCACACAAGCAAAGGAACATTTGCCCAAATTGACTCTGAGCTGAAATGGAGGTTTGCCAATGACAGACAATTTCACACACTTAGACATTACATACCTTTGACCAATCTGATGCCTTTAAAATATGTTGGAGTTCAGTTGCCGTAGTTCTTCAACCGGGATGGTCTTCATACTGTTGGCATTTTTGAGACTTGAAGTCCAACACACATGGAAGGGCATCAGGCTGGGAAAGTCTTCATGAAAGTATTCGGCTGCAGTCTCACAACAATTACTTTGCTGTTTTAATTGATGTATGCTCAGCACAGGATTGCAGCCCTAATATATGTCCTAATATATATACAGATGGTCCTTGTTTAAGTGACCACAATTGGGACTGGCAACTGGGTTATTAAACGAAGTGGTCGCAAAGTGAAACTGTGACTATGCTTATGATCTTACTTTAGCTTTCCTTTGCTTTACAGACCTGCAAAGGTCATAAATGTGATGATTGGTCATAAAGTTACTTTTTCATCAGCATCATAACTTCAAACTGTTGCTGAATGGGCAGTCGCTAAATGAGGACTACCTGTACATCCAATTTTCAATCAATGTAGCTGGGCTGCCTCCAATTTATTTCATATCCACACAGCCTCCTTGCTCTGGTTCAGAGATGCCCCACTAAACATTTTGAGAGGACATGTCCACATGCCATATCACCATCATCATCATCCTGCACTTCAGGCAGCCCAAAGACAGCTCCATTCTGGATGTGGTGTTTCCCTTTTAAGCCTAGTTCAAAATCTGAACATGGAGGAGGTGGTTTGAGGTGACACATTTGGGACAGTTATCTGCTCAGTGGGTCTACTGAGGGACAACCCTCTGCAGTCTGGTCCCTGGGCTTAAAATCTATTAGGTGGCCCTGATTTGGCTGAGAGGAGACAGAAAATCTGATTTATGCAACATTTTTTATAAATGATTTGGTTGACTGGTCAACCAGTTGACCTATAGGTGTGTGAAGCCCTGAAACAGACTACCCTGAAACTGAGTTATCCTGGCTGCTTAACATATAATTTATTTGGCCCTTGTCTTTCTCTAGCTGGGAATTCCTTTTCCACTGGCAGCTGCTCCCAAGAAATCCCTAGCTCCTGTCTTTCTCTCCATATGTAATGTTCTAAGGGTAGTTTATAGGTCCCACTCCGATCCTTACAGCAAAACTCTTTTCTCAGACTCCAGCTCTTTAAAATCCCTTATCCTCTGACTGCATCTCAGCTGCACAAATCTGAACCACCAGCAGATGGTACCCAAGAGATACAAAAAAGCCTTTACCTCTTTGCTGTCATTGAGTGATTAAACACAACCCATAGTTATGAGGAAAATCTGCATTAAACCCATATGAACAACAGATGAATTGCCCCAAGCTTTTGTTCCTGCTGCTCTCCTCGATACCTTATTCTCTTTGATATAATCAATTATTGTAACTAGTGTGTCTATTGAACATAATTTATGGCAACAACACTGGCCATCCATCTTAGGTTGTGCAAGCTATTAGACGTCCACCATCAAAGTTCTCCTTCCAGTCCTTCTTCCCAGAATGTCAGCCCTTTGGGGTAGGCAAGGTCAAGAAACAGAAGCATCAAGGATTCTTGGAATCATCTATTATGTAAGGTAGAATAACAATCTTGAATGCCTGTCAAAGTTTCTCTCTGCCTCATACCTTTCTCATGCTTACCACTTTCTCAGGACTAAATTGCCTTTTCTCCTCCCTTAATAGTTCATTGGTTTCTTCTCCTTCCTAAGGCCAGACCTGCATTCCTTCACACATAGTTCTCTCTGTTGTTTTTAAAGACTTTGCCTTAGATGCCAACTCAGTAGCCTCTCCTTTTCCTATGAAAACATTTTCCTATGGAAAACTAAGCTATCTGTTCTACTTTCAGTTTCTACTTACCTGCTCCCTAGAGTAAAGTGTTTGTGTGTCTGCATAGACACATGAGCGGCTAGCAGAAAGCCATGGCTGAATGAAGACTGTCATAATCACCCTTGATTTTCATGATTGGATCAGCCAGGGAAGCACCGTAGTTCTACTTTACAGTTAGGCAGAAGCAAGTATATCCAACCTTTTGATCAACAGAGTATCCAACACTACACAGATCCTAGTATTGGAGATCTCATTTTCACTATAATTTTCCCAAAGGTAAAAAACAGCAAGGAATCTGCTGTTCCTTATCCTTTCCATACTTTGTATAAATGAGATATGATATTGCTAATACAATATAGTGGTAAAGGTGTTGGATTAGAACCAGATAGACCAAAATTCAAATGTACCCTTAGGCATGGAGAGAGAGAGGCACAGGCCTCTCTGTCTCTTTCTGTGCCCAACCTATTTCACAGGGTTGTCATGCAGAAAAAAATGAAGGATGGAGCACTATATGTACCGCTTGAATGCCTGGAGGAAAGGTGGGATATAAATTAACAAATGAATAAATATATTTCTCCCAAGCTTTCTGTGCATGTAATCCGATTCTTAGGAGGAAAGGAATTGGCAATACTACAGTAAACAAAGCCAAGATTTAGCTCCAAAACCTAATCTAACCATTGTACCCTACTAGCTCTCAAGTATGCCAACCCCCCCCCCCCTCTTTAAACATGACATATGTAATCTGAGAGTTGTTCCCTGATATCTGCAGAAAAAATGTGATTCTGTGGCTTTTAATGGACTCTGGATACACCATTTCATTTGCTATCTTCTAGCCTTTAGGCATAATTTCCATGTATTTCTGCTTGATCAAAGTACATTTAAAATGATTTTAATTTATTTTGAAAAAAGAATAAAAATCATCTCTTTGGCCATTTCTTTAACAAACAACAAAAACCACCCTAGATGTTGTCAATGGTTCTATTTTAATAGTTTCTGCAATAACAGTAACTTCTCAGAGCAGCTGCTCATTGTTAACAGAACAAGAATAGGATGAAACTATTCAAAATGAAAATCAACTGAATGCATGACATTTTCCTTTTACTAGCAGCCCAAGAAATGTAGCACATTGTGGTAGTGGTGGTGGTGGTGGTGGTGGTGGTAGGGGAATTAAGATCATTTTTAGTTGCAGTGCTAAAATGCACTTATCTTTGCTATTAAAAAAATATTAACATACAATGTAACTCCCCCTGTAAAATGTGTTTCTATTATTCTGATCGGGATTTGTATCTGCAAGCATTGTACTTGCAGAATTAACCCATGTGATTCCCAGACAGTAATTGTCATGCCAAACTTAAATTGAGTGATGTTCCTAGGTAATAGGGTAGCCCCACATTCACAGAATTATTAGAATCGAAATGAGAGAAGATGCTACCTCTTGTATGTTGTCTTAGAAGGGCGTCCAACAGAACGAATAGCAGCTCTCTCCCATTCCAGCTGTAAAACTGTTCCTTAGGGAAATATAACACTAGCCATAATTGGTTTAACATCGTATTTCCTGTAATCTTCCATTACAACAGCTTATATAATTTTTTATGACTGGGCCTCTAATGATTTCAGTCTAGTTTCTGATACACAAAGGAACGAGAGAGAGAGATTGTGAGTGCAAAAGCAATCTTACACACTCTGACTTGGAACAATTCCTGTGGTTCTGCTTGAACAGGAGTAGATTTGAACTGTGTTTTTTATTCATGTTTCAGTAATTAAGTTTAAAAAATGACATTTGTTTTAAACAGAACTATATTTTTTATGGGAAAAGCACCAGAACTCAGTAATATATGGCTTTAAAATAAAAAAGAAACAGCAGGATGGGCAAAAACATATTAAGAAACCTAAAGGGGAAAAAAACTCCAGCTTCCATAATGAAGGGAAATGTGGAGAACTGATTTACAGCTTTGCAGAAAATTAAAATGGCATCTATTTCCCCCCAAGGAATAGTTTGATATCCTAGTTTTATGTATAATTTGTTTATTCATAACTTCATACTTTTTTAAATTCTGCACTGTAATCTCTCCCTTTTGTGCTTTTGACAAACAACTATCAGCATAACAGGGTGTTTTTTGCTGCTGAGAAAATGCAAGGAAACAGATGCTTGAAATGAAAATGAAGCAACTAGTAGCCTAGAGCAGCGTGTGCCACAACATTAGGGTTTAACTTTTCCTTCCAAAAAACAGGGCTTCTATTTCATGATTAAGTAGTACTTACGGTGTTGTGGCAAAGATTGACAGTGGAAGGATGCTAAATGCCATCCCAGTTAAGCTCACACTCATAGTAGTTTAGCTAATGGCCTGAGGCCTATCATCAGCATTATTGTAATTATTGTGCATTTATTTCTAGTGTCATAGAACTCAGAAGTAATAAGCACAGCAGCCTTGCAAACAGGCTTGAAATCTAAAGACAAAATATTAAAGGAAGAAGGGACTAGGAAAATAAGGAATCTCAGAGATAAGTTCTTAGACTTACTGTCTTTATGAAACAAAGTCAGCATTGCCTACATGGATTTCTCACAGGTGATTTATTTCATTTCATGAGAAACAGTGACTTGACTTTCAGGAGAAATGCAATGCAAATGTAATAATACTTATATCACAATATTCACAGTTTTGATATTCTGGCTACACATTCCACATTTGATTGGTATGCTATTTATAGTTGCTTTGGTACAAGATTGCTGAGTATGAAGGAGGCAGTTAAGAAATAATGAACAGAAGACAATCTAGCCATTCCTGCAATAATATATCACAGAAAATAAACCTATGAGATCAGAACTAATGTTCCAATCCCAGTTGAATTATTTCTTTTAGAGAAGCTTCTTGCAAGTAGATAATTATTGTGATTTAGCCTGTACATAAATATTTCAGTGTGTTGCATGTAATCAACAATTTAATATTGAAGCAATATTACAGAACAAGGTATTATGGGGAGGAGCACAGCAAATAAAAAGTAGGCAAAATGATGTGATTTTCAATATCATTTTCCGGGTGTCAGGAATTTTGAAAATGTATGTAACCCTGCCCTAAAACAGAAGCTGATCCCAAGATCAAGAGTTGATCTCCCAGAAAATTTCCCAGGCCTGAACTCTATTAGCTCCTGAAGAAAAAAAAAGTCCCACCTCCAGTTGTGAACTTTTTGCACTCTACATATCATTTGGAACAGCATACAGACGCATAAACAGTGTAACAAGGTATTGTGGGGACTTCAAACAATACTAAGCTATTGAACTCAGGGGATCAATGTCCCAGCCCTTTCTCTCCCCTTGACTATTAAGGTCCAGTATATTTCAAAAAACACAGTAAATATATAATCCAATCCTTCCCATTCCCTAGGCAAATGGACTTCCTGTAACAGCTTTTGCAGAAGACCTCCACCCTATAGCAGGTCTCCTCCAGGCTCCCTTCCTGGCTCCCTTGCTCCCAGTTTTTCTAAACTTTGACCCTCTCCCAAATTTCCCATAAGTGAAATTCTAGCCTCTCTTTATCCATATTGGCTGAACCCCTGAACGTTTGCACCCCCAGCATGCTGCAGGGAGAAAAGCATCATGCTTTTTTACTCAAAAGTAGCCCTTCTCCCAGCAGAGAGGGAACTTCTTGCTATGTGGGTTTCCAATGACTTTCCTGGTTTTTTTCTTTTCTCCTTTTTCTGCCTTACCACACTTCATACTTGAGGTTTTGATATGCTTCTGAGGTACCTTTGCCTATTCCCAAAATTAGATTCTCAAACCACTGCACCCCATTCCATTCCTTTTTCTACTACCTGATCTATTTAGGGGCTGGTTAAACTGTATCCTGGACACCAGAACATCTACCAGAAGGCCAAACTAGTTCTTAGTTTTTTTCCCCTACTTTCTGAAATTTAATTTTTTCCTGCTTTGTGCCAATTTGGTACGACCAGTTGGGCTACTCATACTTTTCCACATAGTTAGATTCCTCAACCATTAATTAGATGTGTAAGCCAAAGAGCTAAGCAGCTCTTTTATGCTATAGATGCAAATATATTATCCATCATTCTAGAATAGCTGTCATGTAGCTTTTATAAGCCCAAAATACTTCACCATCCATAATATGAATAGTAGGGGGTAGGTTTGTGGCATCTCAGAGCTCTCAGATTTGCTATTTGCCTTGCTAAGGAAATGAAATAAGTTCTAACAGAGATGACATTGGGAAGCAAAGCTTAAATAGTTCAGTTCTGTTTGTCCATCTCAACAGTCGCTTTTAACTTAAAAAAACAAACAGTGGGAATGATCTGCTTGGTATCCAAATCATTAGGAACCAAGCTACTCCTCTTTAATGAAAATGTACATGTTTAAAATAAATGTGGAGGTGTATATGTTAATGCACGTACTCATCATACCAGTTCACAGTTAATGAAAAATTGACATGCAGATTATAGATATGAGTCACATTAATATTGTATCACAGTGTCATACCAAGATCTTCAGGCCAACAGCTTTCTCTTATTATTTCCAATACTGGCTTATCTTATCACCTTCAGTGTTCACCAGAGCAATTCATTATGTTCTACTCAGCCATGTATTTGTATGTTTAAAAAGAGAGAAAGCTTATTCTTGGCATCTAAGCCTGTTCCTTTTGGCTTTTTCTAAATGGCCTAACAAGGTAAGGGACACACAGAGAGTTGGGTTTCTGGAATTCTTTCCAGCACCTTAAGAAGAGCTCTCTTCTGGGTCATGTGACCAGGTGGAAGGAGGGAGGGGAGTTTAGAATGGAAGAATCATCAATATTCCAGGATGCTCCCAAGCTATCTTTCCCATAGGGATGCATTGGAAGAATTGTCTTTTCTGCAGCCCTCACCCTGATCTGGCCCATTTTTTAACAACCTTTATCATGTCCCCTTCCCACCACTTCTTCTCTCTTGCTGCTCCATTTCCCTGATAGAGATTTTTAAAAATCCAAAACCTTGGTGCCTTGCTGGTGTTTCTGTATTACTACAAAATAGAATACTGGGATAAAACAAAATACTCTGCTAGGATAGGCCACTGCTCCTTGTTTTTTAATGTAAATGTAATTTTGCTAAAGCATTCCAGCCATGCTTAGCAAGGTGGAGAGGGAAAGGCTTGGCTTCAATTGAGAGAGTATTCTCCTTGTGAATATTCTTTTCTGCATTTCCAACTTCAGAACGAACAGTTTTAAAACCAGGATGGGAAATTTGTTTAGCGTCTCAGTCTACTTGACAATTCATTAGAAGGGTAGGCTCTAAAATTCTCGTTGGCAGAACCCAATAACATGTGTATTAAAGTAAGAACAAAGCCCAATTTTTTATGCTTTCATTGATAAGGCTCCAATTTCTAATTAAATTTCACACCATTTTTGGCAAGGGAAGAAAAATATGCATCTATCATTGTTAATATATTTGTGCACAATTTGGGCAGCTTTGATCAGCTATGTCATGTCAAGCATCCGGTCGCTTTCATATTGATTTGTACATTAATCACATTTTTTTTAATTTTAGAATTACCATACCGAAACTGTTCTGTGAGTTATCATGCTAATATGTTCTATCAAAGACTAAATTAACATTTTATTGCAGTTAACCAGCGGTGATGCTTCACATAAATTCAATGGATGGTGCCAGCCTTTCTGCATTACAGCTGCTTATATTAAGGGTGTTTAAACTCTAGGAGATCAAATCAGCATTCCTACAAAATAACACATACCCTCCTGAATAACTGAAGCGACCCAAACTTTGCACTCATTAGGATCTTTCTTTTGACTTTGGCAATGAGGCAGATGGTATCAAGAAGATTGAAAGGAATGCTATTTGTTATAGGTTTGTGGCTGTGAAAGACCACTGAGATAACATAATGGCTCATGCTGAGAATTATCTTCTCAGACCAATACTAATGAATACCAGAAATGTCTAAAAACAGGGAAAGAGCAGGAATTACAAAATGTCAGTGATCTTGCCATATCTAAATGACTTTCAAAATCAGTAATGTTCCTTGATTTTATTGCCACTATCCTGAAATATAAGCTTGTCATCCAATTATGAAATAGTAATGCTGAATGCCAGGACCTGGGACAATGAATCTGATGCATTCTTCACTGCCAAGAAGTCAAGTGAATTGCAAATGAAACTCTTTCAGCTCCCAGTGAAATTCATTCATCAAACTGCACAGTGAGTGATGGTAGAATTAGCAGGGAAAAGTCCCTTTCCTATGGCATTTCTTCAGATAATAGTTATTGCTGAGGCTTGCCCTGTGCAACTTTGGAATTTCACTCCATATGCTCTTGAGAAACATATACTTAGTGTAGTACATTTCTACTTGGAAGTAAGGCCTAATGAATAAAATGGAATTTATCATAGATAAGTTGCATAGCCCTGCTGTTTAGTTTTATTTGAGCTGTCATCAACATTTTAATCATTTTATGAAGTTCTTCACCTGCCCAATTGTGCCTATATTTTGTTACAGTTGATGATGTGTGAGTTCTATGAATATTGATGATGGCATTATTTCACATTTGAGTTTTGGTGGAATTATTATCTTGATTTCCAACTAGTTTCTTCTGTTATAATTACATAACATCAACTCTACATATTGCATATATCAAAATTATTTTTCCCAGTGAAAATATCTACATAGTGCCAGATCTGTCTCTTACATGGCAACTTGTATAGAATTTCTGGAAATATATGAATGATCAGGTATTTACTTTTACAAAAAAGGTAAATATCCAGGATCTATTAAACAGTTATTCAATATTCAGCACAGGATAGATACTTTTGAATGGTAATGGGGTTAAAATTGTTAACTAGGGTGTTAAGAAACCAAGAATTTACATTTAAAAATGATATGAGCTACCCCCAGAAGAAACACACATTTGGGTTCAGCTATACTTGTGCCCCCTCCCAGTTCTCCTTTTAAGGGGCAGAATGGCTGCTTGAATGAGGGCTGGTATATAGCATAGTTATCTTTTATCCCCACCTGAATGTCATAAAAAGTGTTTATCTTTGCTTTTCTTCATTACTCATTGTGACATTCAATCAACATTAAGTACAGATATTATTTTCTACCAGAGAGGAAGTGCTTTATGATATAACAATCTTGAATCAGATTAAGGGTCCACAGAATTGTCTTCTGGCTAAAGGCAGCCTTGGAGGAATATAATAACAAGCCATGATTCAGGATCCCTGATTCAGGATCCCAGCACACAAATAGGAAGCTGTTCTCTTACCTGGCTCTCTAGTCCTACAAGAACTAGACTGAATGTATTGTTGTATAATAATACATTTTCCCTTTCTGCTTCTAACACACATGGAATATCCAAGGAATATAGTACATTTAATACTGTCATGCCATAAGAACATTAGTATTAATAATGTGCTTTCATTGTTCTTCCATGCAATGCTGGTGGATCAGCACTGGTACCTGAGTAATTTAGGAGAGGACGAATATGAACTGCATTATATCAGCACATCAGAGGGACATGATCCAGAGGGGCATTTAATTTAAGTGCTATACCTTTAAAAAGGAATATGTTTAAATTAATGTTAATGAACATGTATTAAAATGTGAAGGTTGAGCTTAATGAACTACTATACTGATCAACTTGTTCATAGACATTTCTGTTTTCCAAGAGAACCACTGCTTAACAGAAACAATACTGAATATTTTTGATAACTAAAATGGTCAAAGCATTTTTCAGGATCATATGTAACAATATTTGAAATATGCTATCCTCCAACTAAAGTATTCAGCAAGATCACAGAGAAAAACTCAAAGGAGCAACCAAAGGAGGAAGTGATACAGTAGGTAGTGACTGTGTAGAGACCACAGAAATTGCACATTTCAGTCATGAAAAACAGGTAACATGTCTAAACATATTAAGCAACTCACAGAACCAGTCAGAGAGGAGATAAGTCTGGATTTAATCCTAAATGATGCCTGGATCATAGTGGAAGACATGTATGCTGCTGGATAGACTGGAAGTGATTTCTCTGTTTCAGGATAGAGTTGTTTATGCAGTACAACCTGTCCTGTTTTCCTCAAGTCAGTCTACTGTCTGAAGTGTGTAAATGGGAGCATTGATCCATTATCAATATTGAATAAGTTTAAATGGCTAGTGGTACATGAAATAGCAAAAGACAGCAACATTTCTTGGCCTGGTACTTCCCATATATGAAACTTACATGTACATACAGATGAATTTCGAAAGAGTAAATATGTGCAATTGGCCAGACAAATTTAATAATCTTAGAGGAAAATAGCACATTAAAGTTATATCAGCAAAACCAATCTTTACTTTGGGAAGCATAAGTTAATAAGTCTACTTTATTTCTGGAAAATTACCTCTGGTAATTGGGTTATATCTTGGGACTGACCCTACCATCCTGAATGTAGACCCCAGGAAACTGATTCCTTCCAAACTTCTTTGCTGACACTTGAGACCTGCATCAAAATTTGGGCATATTTCGTTTTTATTTAAGCATATTTTTCACACTTTACATAGTGTGGGGAGGGACATTTGTTGGCTTGGGTAATGGTTCATCTTTGTGATGTTTAGATATGACTGCTTTGGCTTATGTTTTAAGAAAAGCAGGCTAGAAATAATATTTCTTTTCTCATTTCAATGAATGGGAAGACATGGAGTTCTAAGTACTTTTAGATCTGAGCAACTACATTATATTTCAGAAGTCAGCAGATTCTGCATCTATACATTAAGGTTAATATAATTTGTTCACTCAGAAAAAGTGTTTTTTTTTTTAAAGGAACTAACACTTTGATCATTAGAAATTATAAAGTGTAGTAAAATCCTCAGATGGGAAAAGCTAAGAGTGTATCATTTATTGACTGTTTAAAGATGTAGCTTAATTAAATTAAGCCAAAGGTTTCTTTTAAAGTCTTGAATCAAAAACAGCCAGCACAGTTTAACCCTAGACATTGGTGGGGAGGAGAAGAAAAAAAAAATCACCATTTTCTTTCATGAATAATATTTTTTATATCAAATCAAGAACTTGAAATTTCTCTTAAAATTGACACTAGGCAGAGAATTCAGTTTGCAAGTGAACAGTGTGTTCTTGTTTTGTTTAAAAAAAAAAAAAGATTTAAGAAGTCTTAAGCATTCCAGGTGCATTCTGTCTTGTCTGTTTGATTTAGTGCCGGTATTTGACTCTATCTCTTGCACATTATTTACCACAATTGTATGAAGTCTGGCTTCAAGCAGCTGGTGTTTGCATATGAAGGAGACATCCCTAGAATTTTATTATCTTATTATTTTTTTTATTTTTCTACTTGTGAGGAGAGTTTTTTTGAAACCTTGGGTAGCCTTGGCAATGGTAGTTATGGCTGCTAGAAGTTGTAGTTTATCAACATCTGGAGAGCCACAGCTTCAGCATCTCTAGTCTAGAATAGTAGCCCTATTTGAATAAAAACATTACAATGTATGTTACCTGATTTTTTTAAAAAAAATTCTGTCAATAGCACCAAGAACTTCATTATTTGGACTGACACTGATACTAGATGCATCAAATCTAAGCATATAAAAGAGAAGAGGGTATTGTATAGTTTAGTGTCCCCAAAGCAATCATAAATGGATTTGTCAATATCTGTCATACATTAATAGTCCAGTCTTACTGCTCAATATACACTTGGTCTTATTTTCTAGCAAGGAAGGATATGATATATTTGACACCAGATTCTGTAGCATGACTATATTCTGTGACAAATCTCTTGACAGCAAAGATTTGCAAATGGAGTAGTAAATGTTGCCAAACAACCTGAAAGAATAGTGCTAGACCTCATAGACATATCTGGGCAAATACCTTTAAAATAGACGGCTTACTATATCTGGAAAAAGAATTAATGCTAAATCTTTGCAAGCTTTCACAGGACCATCTCAACTTGTTTTCACTTATCTCTACTCTGAAAGCATCAAGTCTATATTAGTCTTCATCCAATGGTTCAGTGGTCCTAAATTTAAGAAGGTCTTCCCTTGCTATTTTGAGAATTATCTTAGAGGAACAGATTATATCTTGCACTGCAACCCTATTGTTCCTTCTTAAATTCCCCAACATGAACTCGTGGAAGAAGAAAGCATTTAGCTATTCCTCTGCTAGCCTTAATGGCCCTCTTCTTTTTCTGCAGCTTTGCTTATTCCTCCATGGGCATCCACAAACAAATTTTTGGAAGGAATTTCCAATGAGGAAATGGCCAACATGGGAAGGATTTGGTTTTGCTATTATACTTTATTGAATTTAAGTTTCACTTTCCAATGGACATCAAGGCATTCATTCACTTTATGTATCTGCTGTTAAAATGCAGCTTGCCAGTTTAGCATTAAATAACATGAGAATCTTGCTAAACAATAATATTAGAAAACCATAATCACCATAACTGTGATTTTAATGAAACCAGCATGATCCCCACCTCATATACTAAATGTTTAGATAATGCAGAAATAATAATAATAATAATAATAATAATAATAATAATAATAATTTTTTAAAAAACTTGTATGCTGCCTTACTCTCAACGACTCTGAGAGACTCACAACAACCAAAGAAATTACAATAAAACATAAAAAATAAAGAAAAAAAAAAGGTTGCAAGCACAACAAAGTGAGGGGTCTCACTCTCCCTCACCTGGGTGAAGAGCCTGGTCTTCATGGCTGTTCTAAATAATAACAGAGTGGGAGCCATCCAGATCTTGGAGGGAACCTCATTCCAGAGGCCAGGAACTGCTATAGAGAAGGTGCATTTCTGGAATCCTGAGAGATGACATTGTTTAATTGAAGGAACTGGGGCCATCCCAACCCTGCAGGATCAAATCAGCTGGGCAGATATTATGGGAGACAGGCAGTCCCTCAAGTAATCAGGCCCTATGACATAGAGGGCATTTCAGGTAATTACCAGCACATTGAATTGCACCCAGAAGCAAATTGGCATCCAGTGCAGCTTCTGAAGCAGAGGTGTTACAAGCATTATTGCTCATGCTTTCACATTCTGGACCAGCTGAAGCTTTCAGGTGGCCTTCAAGGTAGATCCGTGTAGATGGCATTGCATTAGTCAAGCCACAAAGTGACAGGAGCATGAGTGACTGTCTGAAGGGCCCTCTAATCTAGGAAATGGTGCAACTGGCACATCAGATAGGGTTGTTCAAAGGCCTTCCTAGTGACAGCTGACCCCTGCTCTTCAAGCAGGACCTGCGAGTCCAGGAAGACCCCCTGGATTGCATACCAACACTGAAGAGGGAAGTGCAACTCCATCCAAGGTCAAAGGTGGAATATCTCCTGATCTGGGTGGTTCAAACATACACAACCACTTAGTCTTGACAGGATTGAGTCAGAGACAGTTCCTCTCCATCCAAACCCATACAGACTCCAGGCACTGGACAGCCTCATTTGGCTGGCCAGGAATCAAAAGATACAATTGGGTAGCATTAGCACAGTGATGATACTGAACCCCAAACTGGCAGATAACCTCACACAGTGATTTCATGTAGATGTTGAAAAGGAGGGGAGAGAGTAGAATCCTACAGCACCTCACACAGGAAAGGCCTAGGGGGTGATCCCTCTGCCCAAACCAACACTGACTGGAACCAGCTCTGGAAGAAAGGAAGAGAACTACCGTAAAATGGTGCCCCCAATCTCTAACCCATGAAGCTGGCTTAGAAGGATAGCATGGTCAATAGCATCAAAAGCCGCTGAAGAATCAAGAAGTAAATCCCAGCATGAAACCCAACAGAAATGGGTCTAGATAATCCATTTCTTCCAGGCTTGTAATCAGCTGCTGACTGACCACTTTTTCAACAACCTTCCCCAAAAAGAGAAGGTAGGAGACTGGTTGGTAGCTCTCAAAAACTGGCCTCTTGAGGAGGGGGTGCACCACCACCTCTTTCAGGGCGATAGGTACCGCCCCTTCCCTCAGAGAGACCAATACCACAGCATGGACCCAACCATGTTTTAGACTAATGTTCTTTCTGCTAGCTTAGTGTTTGCCAAGTGATCAATACTAGAGTTGGTCTGAAGGATCATTTACAGAGGAATTCAACAGAAAATATGCTTCCTGCCAGGTCTTATCCACTGTTCTTTGTTCTATCCTTTTTGTGGTTGTTTGCAGTGATAATTTTCCATTTCTTCCAAGGGCTGTGCAAATCCTTCAAAATAATAATAGGACATAAAAGAGCACATGTGAAGCACCTTTTTTGTTTTTTGTTTTTTTTTTGAGTCTTTAAAGCAGCAATATCTTTCTCTAGGCTTTCATGGATGCTTTGGAAGCAGCCATGAGCATCTTCTCAAGCAGTCATACAATCGTGCAAAAAGATGTGGTTGGTTTTATTATTCATAAAGAATAATAACTCCTGAATATTCTGAAGCACCTCTTTCAAAGAATTTGCAGAGCCATCATATATAATTCCGCTTTGTTCCATACTTCAGCATCAACAAAAAGCAGTTCAGTTTTATAATATCTGAGGGAGACTGTTTCAACATAAGCCTTGTAAACAGAAACAATAATGGGAGTGTGTAGCTATAATCACTTTGGATGTTTGTGTGCACTTCCTGATATTAGTAGCCCGATCATAACAATGCCAGCTTAGAAGCAGAGTACATTTGCACTGAGAAAGGCCTTCTTCATAGCAAATGTGTTCATCACTGCATCTGAAAAGAAACCAGTATTTTGGATATTGAGCAATAGCATATTGAACTAAAATGTCTAAACTGTCATTTTAGAAGAAGGTTGAAAATTAAAATACTTGTAAGCATTCTTGAAGCCAGCAGTTAGTACTTACAGTGGGTAGAAGTGGATTCACTGCAATACAATGCCTCCCGCTCCTAAATCTTGTAGGCAATTTAGAAGGGTAGTATGCTTGATGGTACTGAATGTCAGTGAAATGTCCAAAATGACCAGGAGTTCTTGATGTCTTATTCCACACATCCTTCCTTAAATGTGTCACTCCACTTGTACAAGCCACTGGGTAGAAATCTATGGACACAATAAGCATGCAGAACAGTTGGTTTTTTGTTCTTATCACTATTGAGTAGGCTCAGATTGAGCTTGTACAAGTGCTCAGTCATGTTCACTTTTGGTCTTATGCCATTGTTACTCCAATTGTCTTTTCAGTCTTCTTCTCCTGGGTCTCCTTAGTAAACCAAGGAACTTCCTGGGATTGGCAACTAGGCAGAGGCCTTGCAGGAACAATGTTGTTCAATGCTCTGGCTCTTTCTGTATTCCAGAAATTAACCAGTGCAAAATGGAAATGTCCATCAAATTGTGAGAAGAATCTCCAAGAGCCCTCTGGAAGTCTAACAGATCCATCAAGTGTTTTACCTGGACAATTCAGATAGGTCCACCCCCTCACAGAAGTTCAGGGCATCACGTATCTAAGTTTAAGCAGAAAATGATCTGACCATTGGCAGAAGTCAATGTCCTCTATGTCCAAATTACACCTCATCTCACATCTCAGTAAAAGGTCATTGCTGAGCAGCTGGACAGTCAGTATGTGAACAGCTACCCTAGTTTGGTCCTGCAGACCAACTTCATACACAGAAACTCACAATCAGTTACTCCTGTGGTCCCTGCTCCCTTCACCCTTTCCTGGAGCACTACAACCAGTGGCTTCTTACCTATCATATACCATATCCACCACATTGCTGCTCTACTGTCCTGCAATGTGCCACCTAAAAAGCACTGCTAATGGATCTCACCCTCCTCAAAATCTCTATTGCTCTCTGAGCAGCCAGTCAGCATGATTTTCTCCTGTGTGCAGCTGGGTCCAATGTGGTTTTTTTATTCATTCTTCTGATCATCATCCTATCCCATCCTACATTCATCTACTCATATGTTGTAACATAGCCTTACAATTACACCCCCAAAAGAACAAAAACAAAACAAATAAAAATCTTCCTCTCACTAGAAACATTATTAACCATTTCCTGTTGGTGCAATCTTAAAACAAAACAAAACATGATTTTGCCCCCACGCTTAGCAAGGCAGAAGTTATAGAACCTATCTCAGTAGCAGAAATAAGAGTGTTGCTTCCAAAATCCAAAAGCCAGAGTACAGGACTAAGACTGAGGATTGAGGACAGCCAGATTCAAGACCACCCTCAGCCATGGATCTTCACTGGATGGTTTCATTTTAAGAGTAAATTCTTAGGGTTGATGGTTATAACAGTCTTGTGAGGCAGAAATCCCTTTTCTAGTGAAGCCAACTTAGCCCATAATTTCTTAACAGGAGGAACGTCATCCTCACTGGAGGAGCAAAGTGCTGAAAGAGCTGCTGAAGATCTTTCTCTTCAGATATCTGCTTGGTTTTGCCTCCAGGCTTTTCTTTGTTGTAGTTGTGTACTTGTGTGGTTCTGAATGCAATTGCAAAGGACTTAAATGAGAATTAAAATAATCAGAGGAAAGAAAGAAGAAGAAGAAGAAGAAGAAGAAGAAGAAGAAGAAGAAGAAGAAGAAGAAGAAGAAGAAGAAGAAGAAGAAGTCCCCCACTCAATTATTTTGCAATAATTCAAAATCAATTTTAAATCAAACTGAAAATGTAAAAAGCTACTTAGACACTCAGATAAACCCTAGCAATATAAAGTTAATGCTTTACCAATGAAACCTAAATATAATTCTCATTTATCAGTACATTTGAAGCACGATTCTAATACAAATTAAGCTGAGTTAAATTAGTAATATATCCTGTTTGTTTGTTGTAAAAATATGCATCAAAAATAACCTCCTCCAAAATGCATGCCTGGGAATTCACAGTAATGAGTTGCCCTTCAACTCATCCCCCAGGGCCAAATTTGCTTAAATAAGAAATATAGTCATCTAAATATTTAATACAGTCATCTAAATATCAAAACAAAAGCTAAATCTTTGCAAGGCACCAGAAAGGGAAGTGCTCTGGCTCAAAATCAAGGTAAATAAGAAAAGGAAAGAAATCCCCTAGTGAGGAAGAAACTTGCTACAAAAAAGGTAAAATCTCTAATCGAACCTAACTTCTGAGTACTTCATGGACCGTAATTTTCTTGGCAGCAATATGGAAGTGGCTACAGACCTGGGATTTTCTGATGGACCTTCATACAGGTACAAGTCCAATCCTGTTTTATTTTCAAGGCTAGTTAAGGACCAATCTGTCCTATAGCATTATAGCATTGATGAGGTCTTCAAAGAAGCCACTAAAACTATTGTTGCAATTTTAAATAAGATTTAGCTGAGCACAAATGTGAGCATTCAGGTAGTCCTGGGTTAACTATGGCAATTGGGACCAGAATTTCCATTGCTAAGCAATGTAGTCATAAAGCACAATGTCACATGACTGCACCACTTAGCAGTGGAAATTCTGACACTT
Organism: Python bivittatus; assembly: GCF_059951505.1. Lineage (NCBI taxonomy): Eukaryota > Metazoa > Chordata > Lepidosauria > Squamata > Pythonidae > Python > Python bivittatus. The sequence goes on along the minus strand of NW_028277030.1, from coordinate 64,070,761 downwards.
CCAGTTGCCGTTGTTGAGCGAATCACCGCAGGTCATTAAGTGAGGATATCACATGGTTGCCATTTGCAACCTCCTGCCAGCTTCCCCATTGACTTTGCTTGCAGGACTGTGGGATGCTGCGACTGACATAAGTATGAGGACCAGTTATAAATACCATTTGTTCAGCACTGTCATAAGTTTAAATGGTCACTGAAAAAGTGGTCATTAAATGAGGCCCACCTGTAATATCCTTCCAGTTAATGAAATGGACTGACTTTTTGGTGTGACCAGCAAGGCCAAAAGCACTGGCCTTAATGGAGAACACACACTAGGTCACCCTCAAAGCTGCACCCAAGGAGGCTGGAGGGAGCCCACTTACACTTGTAAAGGGAAGAAGACACGTACACATGCTCCATCAAGACCAGTTAATGTGTTTGCTCTGAAAGGGCAGAAAACAAAATTGCCTTACCTTAATGTAGGAAATCTGTCGCTGATGAAGCTCTGCAAAGAAGACTCCAATGACCTAAGTCCACCTATTGAAACAGGATTTTCTTGGAGAGACTGACTTAGAAAACTAAAACTAGATTTTTTCAGATTGCCTCCTTGTTTGTAGGCCAGCTGATGCATTACTCAACATGCTACTTGCTGTGCATGTCTTCTTTCTCCATCCTTTTCTTCTTGCTGCTATTTCCCTCTGCTCTTATTTGAATCTACATATATGATACGGTGTGGGCAGATCTAATGGAATATCCTTATTATCTGAAAACTAAGAAGGGCATAGAATGACTTGTGGCTGAGTTTAAATCACTCCCCAGGATGAGAAATAGCCTTGAAGCTAGAATTTCCTGCTTCTTGCCTCTGCTATAATCCCACTAGGTAGCCTTTTTCTCAGCTGTAGCTTCTTCTTCTCACAGGCTTGTTATAAGAACTGTAACAATATGTATATTGTACATTCAGAGGACTTGAAAACACTGTATATTAGCAAAGGTTAAATAAATAACTGGTACATTTTAAATACCTTATTCCTCTGGCCTGCTTTTACCCTTAGTAATGACATTCATTTTCTGCCTTTCTTTGGTGAGACTCAAAGCACCATTACACAGATCTTTCCATGTACAAAATAGCCTGGTGAACCATAAGTGGGGCTCCCGATTGAGTGCAGATGGACAGTGTGATCACTACATAACCTTGCTTCTTAAACAATGCTCTCTCACATGATCTTTTAAATCCGCAAGTAACTGGCAAGTTAAGTTACATTACAATCTCCATACTGCAGTTGGGGACTGTTTTTATAGACGGGGACTCCAGCAGTAATTTTCAGGCATTTATAGAAAGAAAAGCAATATCAATTCTAACTATAATTTGACCCATCTATGGACAGCAAGATGTTATACAAACATCTACATTCCTCCAGTGGGATTTTCATCCCACCCAGCAGAACAATTCTTTACTCTGCTTTATATTGTGTTGCTGTAAGAAAGGAGAAGGAGAAGGAGAAGGAGAAGGAGAAGGAGAAGGAGAAGGAGAAGGAGAAGGAGAAGGAGAAGGAGAAGGAGAAGGAGAAGGAGAAGGAGAAGGAGAAGGAGAAGGAGAAGGAATTAGCCTTCCTATAGCACATGGAAAAATGGCAGACCTCTTTGCAATTATAAGCACCGTGAACAGGAAGTTCTTAATTCTGGGGAACTTAGAGTTTTATAGCATGGAATGAAATTCATGCTCATCAAAGGATTTTGCTCAGCAGCACACACAACTGGCAATTTCACAGCCCTGACTGAAAGCTGAAGGTAATCTGAGTGTGATGAATCTTGTCCAAAGCACATAATACCCAAGCATGTAAGGCAGTATCAAGCAGGTTCAGCTGCCCTGCAGTGTGATATAAAAAGGCTCCAACTTGGTGGCAACAGGATGTCAGCTAAGACTGAAGTATTTATTTTATTGTGTCTTTGGGAAGATTAACTGAGAACCCATTGGGTGTGCAAAAGGAAGTGTATCTTGTAGACAAAACGTTATTGAAATACCCAGTCTAGCTTTCATATGTTCTTTTCTGATCTGCACAAATACTTCAATGGTTTAAAGCAGATGATTTGAATTTAGCTTTTCTGCCTTTCCTGTTGAGAATTCCAGTAGGTGACAAAACACAAGCTAAGATTTTCAAGTTATAGTTCTGTCTCACCTTTGGCAGCTTTAATCTCATGATGTAGCAAAAGTGGATTGAATTAACAGCATCTTTTCTTAAGGTTATTTCAGTACAGATTTGTTGCCATATAGTTCATTAGACAAAAAAGTCATTTTGAAAGAAGAGACAGGACTAAATAATGCATCCATCAATACACTGGAAAACTGCACAGCTAATGAGCCACAACGTGTAGAAACTGCAACAGCTCCATCAAATGATACCTAATTTCCATAAATGTGTGTGTGTGTGTGTATTTACTCTCCAAACACTCCAGGTGATTTGCTACAACTATTTGAAAAGGTCAGCTGGCTTTGCTCTAATTATATTTTTGTGCATTGGTTGGCATTATTTTAAAGATTTGTCTACTTTTTCACACTGACCCATTACATTTGTTCCATTGCCAAGAAATAGATCAGTTGCAAAATAGAAGAAGCACCCCACAAAGCACAACCATAAGAGCCTACAGTTACAAATGGTTGCTACTGCTACCTCCTTTTTCTGACCTGCAGGACCATCTGAAGAGTTCAGGCTCATTTCAAGAACTAGATCATTTTATTATTTTATAACAATTTCAACCCTTTTGCTTCCAACGGTATCTGCCAGTCCAAAAGGGCAGAGGGGTTGATTTTGAAACAGTGACCAGGAATTAGGGAGAGGCCACTATGGAAGCTTGAAACTGATAGCATACCATTTGGGTCTACAATGTGAGAAATTGTGGGGAGGTTGGGAAAGGAACAAAAAAGAGATAGAAGGCGAGTACCGTGGCAACTTATTTCATAAAAGGTAACTTAGGCCAGATAACAAGAAACCTGTGAAGCATTTCAATTCCTGACCTAATGTACTCACTAGAAATGAGAGCTGGACATTCCTCCTAAGTTTCCAAGATTCTGCATTTATGCCAGATTAACATTAAAGATACCTTACTGTGAAATCTGGGTAGTTCTTGTTGCCTTGATCTTCCTTGGCAGTGTGGAGCTTAACATACAAGATAGGACCACTTGGAAAAATTTCCTTATTAACTGGCATATGTACAAATATTGCCTGCAGAGGCAAAAAGCTTTTTCATGATCAGCTGTTGTTCCATTTAAAGTTGCAATGTTAGTGACTTAAAAAAAGAGCTACTTTACTCCTCGATGCTTTGCTAAACCTGCTCAACAAATATGATCTAATCTGTTCCCCCAAATGAAAACATTTAGCAATGGTAGTGTCAGAAAGTTTTAGGACCATGCTGTGTTTCACATCCAAGCAAAGTTCTTTGAACGTTTTGCTTATGCCTTAAGGGTGCTTGCAAAGCATTTCCTGAATGTATTTTGATACAAGCTGATAAGAATGGAAGTAGTTAACCTCAGTATTCCTCTTACTGAACTGAATGCCCAGTACTCAGTGATATGCATCAGACTGAGAATAAAATCTTTAGGCTCACAAGTGAACTATATTAAAAATGTGAAATACTATTATAGGCTACAATCTCCCTAGACCATCCTTATGCAGCATCTTTTTTCCTATGACAATGGGCTGAGCAAAGATGTTCGACTGTAATCTCTTTTTCAGCTATAGTCACTTCTAAAGATTTGGGCTGTGAACTGATCCATAGGAGCATATGAGGGTGAGTCTAGGAAGGGTGGCAGAAAATGAGAGAGGGGTGACTGGGGTAGCAAAAAAGATGGTGCAAGATGCACCATAGTTCCAACTGAGTCATGAACTATGGGTCATCATCATCACTACTTTGATATGGACCTAGAGAGGGCAACAGAGTAGCACTACCTCCAAAGAAGAGAAAAATGTGAGCTGTGCCTGCTCTGAGGATAACCAAATTCTAAGTCCTGGAAATATAGCATTTTCAGCAATGGTTCCATATCTTTGGAACTCTTTGCCAAAAGAAGTATGCTAATTTTGAAATGGACCTGGAAAATTTAATCATTTTAAATTGTTCTCTGCTAAAATACTACATGGATTGTCTATGTAATCAACAGGAGCTGAGTTTCACTTGAAAGAATATTTACTGAATTTCTGTTTCATTTATTAAAATATCTCTATTTAAAGTTACGGAGGTGGAGGCATTACTTTTAATTCAATTCTCATACATTTTATGAACCATCTTGGGTGGTCTTTGTCTAACCAACTTAACCATAACCTTGGGACAAAGCTCTCCTGAAGTGCTCTATGAAAGGTAATCAAAACTGTAAATTTGAAGATTACAGGATGAAGAAAGTGCTCCTGTGCAGGAAGGTATTGCAGTCTACTTCATGCTATGGTATAAAAGTTAGAGGAAGAGTGTATAATCAAAGTAAACGGCAGGAGATCCTAATTAAGAAGTAAGAAGAGTTCTCAAACAACTAAATGAAAGACTTTCTATAATACTTCATGACTAGTACTAATAGACCTAATTTGCACAAATCAGATGGGAGACAGGAACGTAATCAGAATGAGTGGAACATGAAGAATATGTGCCTAGAGAAAGGATGGATGAAAAAATGAATACTTTGGGATCATGTGGTAAGATCACCATGTACGAAAGCTAAAGGTAGCAAAAACAAAAAGCCAGCTATGACAATCCATTCATTCATTCTATAGATGTTTCTATTCAAATACTAATTACTTAATGTATATTGCATCTTTGATCCTTGATTTTGTCAAAGGATGTTTTAGATTTTTCTCTATTTGTTATGTTTTTAGTAAGGATTCTTCATAGTTGACTATGAAAAATATTAGTTATTTTCCATTTAGCAATTGCTTAGAATTCATGCTTTGATGTTCCAAGAAATATTTAGGTTGTATATTATATTCCATAGTCAAAATACCAGCTATCATAAATGGTTTGTTTTTCATATGGATGTTTCATTCTCATCTTGTTGATTTGGTTTACTAATATACAAGATTATGCAGAGAAAAATGCCTTGCAAGTGCGGTATTGGAAAGATCCCTCAGTAACAACAAATAATTATGATTTATCTGTTCTGATCATGTTCAGTTAGGTTAATGTGAACAGACACAACCCAGTTGTACTCTGTGTGTGGTATAACTAAATCCTATACCTTAATGTTAGGTATAATGTTAGGTATGGGAGAAAGCGTTTTCATATGTCACGAAGCTGTTGAGAACTACATGAAACATAAGGGTAGCATTTACCGTAGTTTTCCTACTCATGGTCTGTATTCTTATGACATGGCTAACCAAGCCTGGCATTAACTTGTGGGAAATACTCAGCTGCATGTTTTGGCAGTGCATGAACACAGATCCTCTAGTAAAACACAATACAGCAGGAAAATCACTTCCTGCCATCTATAAAAAAAACTGCGGAGAAAATCCATAGTGGCCTGATGAAATTAGTGCCAATATGGGTATAGTTGGGGGGCATTCTACCCATCCCCATTCCTTCCCGTCCTTATTTCATCCCACCTGTGACCATAGATGGGCAGTGAAAATTAAAGTGTAATAAGGTAATGTTCCTAGATTAGCCCTGTTTTTATGAACCCACTCTAGGACTTCATATCTGCTCTGTATTAACCTTCTCTTTCATGTTCACACAAACTGGTCCACCATCAGAGATTAGTTTAGCTGAAAAACAAATTTAGGGTTGTTTGGGGCTAAAACTAATCCCATTTAACCCCATTGCTGATTGTGTTTATCAGATCACATTATATACTATGCACTCTTAACTCAGTTAAGCACGTTTTGCAAGTCCAGGAATGAAATTCTGAAATGTGTTTCCTGAGGTAGAACATCCACATTTATTTCTCATCTTATGCTGGGTGAAAATGTTACTATCAGTTTAAATTACAGCTATAGATATGATGCATTATACAGATTGGTGAACCTCAAAGAATGCCTTCTGATTAATCCGTGAAGATACAAATGGTGTTGCCTAGAGCATACTGCTTTATCTGAATTGCCATGGCACTTGGTAGGTTGCTAGCTTCTGTGCCCTAATAGAATGAACGAGACACAACTGCCACAGTTATGCCAATATCAGGGGACCCTGCAACCACACTGCTAAGCTAACTCACATCATAGCCTGGGTTCCCCCTACTTTAGCTTTAGTTATACATTATAAAAGAGAGCAGTTGAGAGAGCTGGATGAGAGCTTACTTAAAAATGGACTGCACAATCTTCCAATGTAATAGAAATGTATTAATATATGCATTACATCTTCCTTTTTATTGTGTATTCCTATGCAGCCTACCAGATCAAGACCATATTCAGTTCCACAAGTTGTTAAAATGAACCAGCTATATTTTGAATCAGACTGAGACTATTGCTATAGTCAACAATCTGTCTTCCTTGACTCCCTTTATTGGAAGCCAAATCTGCCGTATAATCCACCCTGGTTCCTGAAAGTATCATGTTCTCTCAGTTCATGGTGGGATGTTATCTTGTTGCCAGTATAGAAATTAAGTTTCATCACTTTCTGCATATGAATTGGGAAAGGGATAGCATCTTATCCTTCATATCAAAATGTCCAGTGTTGTCCAAGCTCTAACATAATTATTCACACTATAAGTCTGCCTACCTAAGAGTTCACTAAAAGTCCTCTTGTCCTTCCTATTCCTCTTTCTCAACTCCATCAGCCATGTAGCAAAGCAGCAAAGCTGCAACAGAGGAAGATTTCATTGATCAGAGAGTAAATGCTCAGTAATATGTGAATTCTAGGGGGACAATCTTACTTTGAAAAGCAGCAACATTTTTCTTTCAATATCAGCCAGTTATGCTGTTTTACACCATCCATCATATATTCAAGTGAATGTTTGAATGTTTCTATACATTGCAAGAAGAATCTCAAATACTCCTGTGCTATTTTTAATCGGAAAGCTGCATTGGCATCCATTGGAAGCCACAATGATGTCATGCATAACTTGCATCAGCTGCCAAAAAATGACATCAGGTCATTCATATCATTTGCATAATAGCACCACAACATGGATGATGTCCTTCCCTCCCCCACACCCTGCCAAAGAAGCTCATGGAAAGTGTCCTCTGTTCAGTGGTGACAATCAATAAGCTTTCTACAGAAAAGAGCTCCTTTAGCGTGGGCTCTTGATTCACAGCAATGCTTTGTCTAAGAGACCTGATGCAAAGGAAGCAACATTAAAAGCAAATTACCGAGATAAATTCTATTGCTTTGCCTTTGATTTCATTTACAAATCAGAAAGAGACCTGCTGCAAGCCATTTTCTAATTACAGTCTAAAGATTTACCAATATAGTTTGATTAGTGAAAGATTCCCTTAGAGTTGGCATGCAGCCTGTTCCACTGTTCAGGCAGGTTGACTGCAGTCATCGTATTTTGAGATCTCTGCTATAATATCGTTTCTCACCTAAAATATGTTACTCCTTTTTTAGCATGTTGCATTTGTTGAATATGAGTAGATTTAAAAAAAGGAAAAAAAACTACAGTTGTTTATAAATTAATTTTCCATCTCACATACTAAAAAATGAGAGGCGGAAATGGTTCCTAAACTTGGTGGGAGCATATTATAGTAAGAGGATTCATTCAAGAAAGAGCTGTGATTTGGCAGATGGGGATGACACTTTAAAAATGTCGAGCCAGGGCAATAGCACACTGATGGAGGGTTGTATTTATATCATTTTTTTCATGCACTTTGGCAAAGAATTTCTTTAGTTTAAAAAGCTCTTAGCCTCCTCAATCTTATTTGTTTATTGACCTAAATTTTGCATGACATTGGTAATGCACTTCAGCAGTTAGGGATTTTAGGTGTAAAAATCAGATCTCCAGGCTTTATTGAAAGAATAGAAACTTGTTATATGTGTGTTTTTTAAATTTTCCTCCACTAACCATTTAAATACAAATGTAGTTACATAATCTAATGGTTTAGTTATATTAAGTTTGTTGTTAATAAGCAAGCATTTAATGCAGATAAAGTGAATCATATATTTTAATTTATGGCATGTCCAATAAAAGTACTGTATATAAAGAATCTTGCTGAAGAGTCAAGGCATCCTGTTTCCACACTGACCAACTAAATGCCAATGAGAAGAACACAAGACATACTCTAACAATGCTTCTGCTTGTGTTTACAAGCAATTCAGTTTGAGATGCCCATGTAGCAGGGGGAAAATACTTCTTAGAGCAGAGGAATAGAAGTGCAGCATCTGAAGTTGGAATGACTGTTTCCAAGATGTTCTGCCCCCAACTACCCCTTCATGTCTTCCAATGGTGCACCCATTGCCACTGTTACTGAGTTCCTTGAAGAGTTGCAGGGAGACAATACATTCATGTCACCATGCACTCCATAGCAAACTTTTGGAATGAAATCCAAAGCCCCGTCCAGCCCTAATAATTATCTTGCATAAATCCCATTAAGCAAAATAGAATTTATGCTTCCCTTTTTTTCATGGTTCCAACAGTTGCACTTGTGTTCTGCAACTTTTTGTATTTGCTTGTTTACTGAGCGTTCATTTAATAGAAGAGCTGTATGCTTAAGCAAATTACTAGAGACCAGTATGGTATAATGATTAGGATGTTAGATTAGGATTGGAAAAATCCAGGTTGAAGATTCCCCTGAGCCATGGAAGCTCAATGGGTGACTTCGGCTGGTCACTCTTTCTCAGCACAACCTATTTTGGAAGAATGTTGGGGAGATAAAATAAGAGTAGAGAACTCTTTGTACCTCAACTTGAGTTCCTGGAAGAAAGATGAAGTATACAAATAGAATCAAATAGCTAACCTTTGAACTCAGAGGGATTTATTTTTGAGTAAATGTTCTTGGACATGTGCAATTGTTCCTCTTTCATTTTCTCAGGGAGCATTCCTTGAAGAGATGCTTACATCCTTCAGTGAAGACTTGAAGAAGCTGAACTTTGGTTGGAATGTGCTTTATATTTCTAGGAAGGTCTGAACATATAATCAGCAATTACACAGTCCACTTAAAGTCTGTGTTTTTGAAGTCTCATTAATATCAATAGATGACATTTTAAGACATGTGCTTAGCATTTCCACTGAAATTACTGGACTTTTAAGAAGTGCTCATCTTTGGCTTGACTTAAAGGTGGTTCTTCACCAAGTATGCGTGATGTTCAGGTTTTGATGCAAAAACTAAGCTATCGTAGAAAAGGTTGCAAAGGTTCAATGAAAAATTGGAATATTCCAAAGTTTTTTCTTTTCTTTCTCTCTCTCAGCCACTCCCAGTCATTATTTCCCCATACTGTTCAACAACACTTTTCCCCCTCAATGCTTCTCTTCCAGATCTGAGGTACATGCAAATAGGAATTTAAACGGCTGCTTAAAAATGCCTTGCTGTGTTCTTCATAGCAATGTGCTTCAATGCACATTGAAATCTGGTTTTGAAAACAACTGTGGCACTCCAAGACATGTTAAGCCTCTAGCTGCATCCTAATGCACATTTAATATTCTCCCTTTTAATTAAGTTGCTATGCACTATTGTGCATTATAAGATTCTGAAGTTTCATTGCCGGGTGGCAATATGTTAAAACATGAAATTGGCTCATGTAAATAGGGTGCCTTTGAATCTGCCTGGGGGGGAAGAAAAAGTGAAATTAGAGGTTCCTTCCAGACAATCTGACAAAATTTATGTATGAACACCAGTTGCTTCCCTCTACCTGAGTCCTGCTTAGCAATGCTTTTAAAATACTCAGTGATACAAGCTCAGAAATTCAGGCTGTTCTGAATTAAACACTTCAGCAAAGCTGGATGCAGATTTACTATCTCCTGTTATCACTGGCCCAAGCTAATATTGTTTTTTATTTATTCCTAAACCAGATAGATTCTAGATGCGGTAGCCCCCTCTCAAATTAAAATGTTATATAAATAATAACAATCGAGAATTATTTCAAAAAGTTACCTCCAAGATACCACTTGCTTAGCCAAATTCCCCCTGGAATGATGCTGCTTTGGCTTGTTTTTGAAATACCTGTGGAGTAAGGACCATCCATACCTCCAAGAACAGAGTATTCCACAAAAGGAGCCCCCTCTGAAAAGATCAGTTGCCTGGGGAACTTCAATAGCCTCTCTAAACAACCAGACCAGACAGGTTGATGTGATTTTGGCAAGGCATTGCTCAATATAGCTTGTACGATGGTTTTTATTATTACATCACTAGCAAAATATCTGTCGTGCGACAGCTCTATGGTGTTTGAGAAAAGATCTGAAAAAAATGGGGCAATTTCACTGTAGTGAAGGGTGTTGGTTGTCACTGTATGCCCTTCTTTCGATATAACAGTGGAGAAACTAAATGCTGTTAACGTATATTTAATTATACTGCATCAAAGATCACAATATTTTCAACAGACCTATCTATTCTCATAACATTTTTCAGTATTTTTGATATACCTCTCCCTGATCACATCTACCATGCCATCAGGTCCAGCAGGAGGGGCATGTTGCGGGTCCCATCTGCTAAGGAGTTCCATCTGGCAGGACCCAGATGACGTGCCTCTTCTGCTGTGGCTCCCAGCCTCTGAACATCTTCCCCCGAGGTGAGGTTAGCCCCATCCCTGTTAGCCTTTCCAGAAGGCTCTGAAAATATGGTTCTTCCAGCAACCTTGGGGATCCCATGAGGAGCCTGCATGATAGTTATACTGTGTTCAGATGGATGTTCTTTTCCCACAATCTTGTTTTTATTTTTATTTTATTTTATTTTTTAGTTTTTAACAGTTGTGACATAGCTTTAGTTGTTGGTTGTATGTCACCCAGAGTCACATTCAGTGAGATGGGCAGCCATATAAATTTGTTAAATAAATGAATGAATAAATAAAATGCCTGATTATGGTTACAAAACTCCCAAATGCTTAAAAATAGTGGTATCACTTGCTACCTCTCTACTATGAGTTAGGATAGGGGCAGGCTATGTTGCCACTTTGATCAGCTGGTTAAAGGGAAGAGGATAAAGCAATTGAACTCTAATTAAGGAATTCACTTTATATGGTTTAGCAAATTATAGTTTTATAGCTCTTTTGTTACATTACATTAGAACATATTAGAAATTAATGCATGACATTTAGACTTGATATGTAACTCAGCCACTTTTCTTAACTTTTCATATCTGCAGAAGGGAGGGTTCTTCTGCTTGTTAGTTTGGGCAAGTTAATCAAGTAGAGAACTCACAAAGGCATTTTTTCTTCTTTAACAAGCCACAATCTATATTGTTTCAGTCTGACAGGCAGTGTTTTATACTACATAATTTAGAACCAATTATTTAGACTGCCTTTTCTATACTGAAAGCACACATTTAGTGATATAATTTCCCCCCCAAGAAATATTCCATCAGACTAAATTACTAGATAGAAATTGATGCCTGTGGCTTGTGGAAATAGAGTGAGGGGAGATACTTACATTTTAAAAGGAATAATGGGAAAATGTGTGAAATAAGAGACAGGCTTCAATTGAGCAGCATTTTTAAATATTATTTTCAGGCATTACTTCAGCCTTCTCTGTGACAAGCCCTTATGCTATGACAAAGAGGAAAATGACCCTATGTCTATTGAGTAGAACATAAATTGACAGTTTTAAAGATTTCCTATATATCTTTGTAAGCTTCATGACATTTCTCTTTCAAAAATGTTCTTCCTCCACATGTATGTACGGGGACATTATTGTGTTTTGCTTGAGGAAAATAAATCACAAGCCCTTTTGATGCAAGGAATCCAGATCTCTTAAGAGGGGGTCCTTTTTTCGATAGAGAGAGAATATGAAAGTTACACAGGTAGCCCTCGCTTAATGACCATTCATTCAGTGACCATTCAAAGTTACAACAGTACTGAATGAAGGGACTTAGGACTGGTCCTTGAAGTTCTGGCTGTCACAGCTCCCTTGTAGTCACATGAAAAAAATTGGGCCCGCCCACTTTTATGACCACCACCACCCACCACCACCAGCTGACCTTCATTGTCATTTTTGCCTGCCTCTCCACTGGGCTCACCATCCTGGCCATGTGCAGGGAAGGTGCCATGGAAATGTCCCGCAGGCCAGTGGGTAAGAGCTATGGGCAGGTGGTTATGGGCTACGCTGCACGCCACTACTGGCCGGGTCCTTCTTTCACGAGCTAGCCAGGGCCTCCTCCTGTGCCCCAGCCAGGGCTTCCTTTTGCAAAAGAAGGACCCAGGCAGTGTGTAAGAAGGCTATCACAAAGAAGGCTGGCATGAAAGGAGGCCCCAGCTGCACTGGTATGAAAGAAGATGGTGCAAAAGAAATCCCTGGCCAGTAGTGTTGGTGGCGGGTAGGCAGGCAGCCGAAAGGGAGTTGAAGTGAAGGCACTCCTTTACCTTCTTCCAAGAATGGCTTGGATCCGGGTGGGTCCTCACCTAATGACCATGTGGGATTCACTCAACGATAGCAACTGGGATTGCTGGAATTGCCATCACTAAGCAGAGGGGTCACGTAACATTTCATTTAATGACCACATTTCTTAGTGATGGAATTACAGTTCCAATTAGGGTCATTAAGTGAGGAATACCTGCATGCATCCTTACTGTTCTAGTCTGCAGAGGTTTCTGCAACATCCAGTGATGAAAATAGCCTAACAACATTGTGATACAAGCGCTATTTCTTGTATGTACAATGTCATGATGCATGTAAAAAAGGGGCAGAGTGGGTGTCACACTGTTAAAATGCTAGTTTTGTCATTTGCTCCCTTGACACCCCCCCCTCCCCTGATTTGCAGAAGCCTCTGCCAGTCTGTATTAGGGCCTTGAGAAATCTGTTACAGAAATAAAATGGTGTGATCCATCAAAATGACTCAATAGTGGCACAACTGGACATCTAATTCATGAGAGTTGATCTCATTCATTTTTATTGCCACCTGCCAAGAGACCTTGGTAATCTGTTATATAACAAGGCAACAAATGAATAATTAAATAAAATGTTTAATGCATCTCCTTGGTTGCAATTAGAATTTGGGAGTTTGTTGGCAGGAGATTAAGAGAAGAAAGAAAAGAAGCAAAAATTTAAAAGACTTCAGGATGGGAGGGGCTTTTCCTATGGAAAACTGAAACTCAAAACTCAGCCATGAGGATAAAAGGAAGGGGAAAGGAGGTGAGATGGGATGATCACAAACAAATAGGTGTAGCCAGAAAGAAAAACACAAGGTAGAGAAAATAGGAACATGGGGGATAAGAAACAGTTAGAAAATAAAGTTTAGAAAATGAATTGGGAGAGGAAAGGCATTTAAATAAAAGGGGTTTAGAGGTAAGGTGGGGAGTGGGGGTTCTTCTTTCTACAGTAACCAGGAACAGAGTGTTTGGCAGAGGTTCCTCTCTCTGCAACAGCAGGAAGGAGCAACTTACAATTCATTGATAGAGAGTAAGCAACAGAGGGAAAGTGTCCGGCAGGGCTGCCAACGGGGAAGCGCTTAGCTGAGCAGCTAAAGATCTTAGCCAGAAGAGTCAAAATGATTTGCTGTGAGGGTGCCAAGAAGAACAGAGATCAAGTGGCAAAAAGACCAAGCAGTCAGTGGGGGCAGAAATCAAGGAGGGGATAGGGAGACGAGGAATCAGATACTGTAGAGAAAGTTGCACAGAGATATTTGCATATTAAGAAAAGAGGAGTGCAAATGCTCATGTTCTTTTTAAAATGTGCTGTAATATACAGAAATTAAAAAAGAAAAAGAACAAAAAAGAAAAGGCAAAAATAAACAGGATAAATGAAACAAAAGAAAAAAAAGGGCAAATATTTATTATCACATCAAGAGAAAACGGCTCAGTTAGTAACATAGCATTAAGCCATGACCAAGTGGAGTAATATGAATCAGTTTTTTGATTATGTCATTAGAAAGCCAATTCATAAACAGAGAGCAAAGACATGTCATTAATCCAAGATTGTAAAATGGGTGAAACTGTCTTTGCACTCAAAAAGAACAATGTTTTTTGGTAAGCCTCATGCTCAGTAGGTGCACAGTTCTTCTTATAGTGATAGATTCTAAAATTTTGGTATATACAGTAATTCAGAATCACAGTCACATCTTTAAATCATACTACCCTTCCATAAATCATATGAATGAACTTATTAAAATTGAATCAAAATAAGATGATATTGGGGCAAGAATTTGTGCTATATGAGTCCTCTTTATCATTTTACTCCTCCAGCATAAAGAAGTTGACAATGTTTTTAAACATTCTCTGAGGTATCCAATAAATGTGAAACAAATCCTTTGTTGAATTAGTTTCATCTGAAGCTCAGAAGAAACATATTTAATATTCTTTAAGACCTTTAATCATTACTTTATTCATATGGGGAATTTCAAAGTTCCTGTAAACAACCAATACCCACTTTAACAATACTCTTTAATTGTCTATAAAACATTGTGGATTTGGAATAATCTAGGATACATTTCAATGCTAATAGTACCTAATGAATTTTATATGCTGCTAATGCGACCCAACTGTGAAATCAAAAGATTCCTTTAATTGAATATACTGGCATTAGGCTGTTTTATACAATTCTTTTGGAATATCCCAAATAGTTTAAAAAATTGATTGGCGATTAGCTGAGCTAAAGTATTAACACCCCTAGTAGCCATAAATTTACAAAAAGGAGAGAGATTTACCTGCAATTTTCAGTTTGTCATGAGAATAAGGATCAGAATTATACTTCTGTCCCAAGAACTTCCATTGTAGCCTTTAATACGGAAATACTGATTAGAAAAAAGAACCAAGCCCTGCCATGATGTTGCGTGGTGGTTGAATAATTCTTTTATGATTGCCTGTTAGGGTTTTAGACTTGGTCACTTGAATTTCATAGAGAAATAGAAGACAAAATCATAAAGCTAGCGATAAAGCTGAAAATCAAGAAAGTTAAAGCCCCTGCTATCATATTGTAACCATAACTTAGGTAAAAGAAAACTTAAATGCACATGTGAAAAGGTACACACAGTTTTGAGGGATCTGAATAAAAGATGCAGGGCCACACAACTCTCCATAATTTACCCCCCCCCCAGTTGTATTCATTCAAGAGACAATAGAAAGTAATTTTAATCAGGTTTTATCAGATCAAGCAGTTTCACACTCTCAGTTCCTCACTAATTCTTTTACATTCTTTTGCAAGCAATTCTCTCCCTGCCCCCAGCACAGTAGCTTGTTTTAAAAGGGTAAAAGACTTTTTTTTTTCCTGCACACTCTTAGGCTCAAAGTCATTTTAAGCATCAATCATTTAGTAAGTTATACAATGAACTTAAAATATATGCTTCTCTGTGCTGGTAGATACTAGAACTATCTCAATCCAGAGTTAAGAAAGAACCAGTTTCACTGGCTGACATCCATCAGTCACTGGCAGCTCGTCCCCTGCTGTCTTCTCTGGCAGATACATTTTTGAGCTTTTTATCTTCCATCGTCTTCAGCTCCACTTTTTTCTGCAGTGAGTGAAAAAGTCCCATGATACCACCTCCTCTTCAGCATGCTTTTTCATGTAGTGCCCAAACAGTTCTTTTTGGCTATCTTCCTACTGGCACATGAACTATTGTAACTCAGGTTTACTAGCCCATTTTGGGTTTTACTAAACCCAACTACAACAATCAGTTGCTAAGTCCATATGAGCCACCAGACATTACCTCCATTTCTAACCTTGTCTTGTCCACATTTCTCCTTCCCAAAGATCTCTGTGATATTATTTAACTCTACCTCTAATGCCAGCAGAGCATCTGATGCACACACCAACTCACCTGCACCCCCTTCTTCTCTTGCAAGAGTTTTCCCATAAGGATTTAAACTAACCTTTATTCTCCACTGCTTATCAGCAAAGTGAGTAAAACGGTTCTGTCTGGGTGTCAACAGACAGTGAGATGCTGTGATAAAGTTGCCTGTATAAAGATATGTAGTGTAGAAACTTGACTGGATAGAATAATGCATGAATATAGTCAGTATGGATCCAGGTTGAAATGATCTGTACATCTCTAACAGTATTACTACTATCAATTTTTTAAAGCAATAAATCAAATTATAAAACAAGAAAAACAGTGAAATCTCAGGGGATAGTAATTGGTTAAAAGCATATATACACAGAACAAGGTATAAATACTGAAAATGAAGAGTAGGAACTAATTGAGTCTTCCTCAAGAAATGTTTCCACAGGTATGATGCTACCACTGATAACCTCTGCCTCAAGTTAACCATCATCTAAACCTTGAATAGAAAGGGCTCTAATGAAGGTCTTTAGAAATAAAAGACTTCACATGGGAGCACTTTTATTTTAGATGTCCTTGCCCAAAATCATATATCTCAAAAGCTAGCATTTTTAACTGTGCCAAGAAACAAAGGTAGATTTTAGTTTCTAAATTAGTATATTTTAGTTTCTTGTGTTAGATGTTTCAACCAACAAAGTTCCATTCTAGTATTAATTTATGAAATGTCTAAGTATTCATCAAGGATAGTCCAATATACAAATATATTTGTAAATATCTCTTTCTTTTAAAAAGGAAGTTAAAGCTCAAAAGTCGGCTATCCTCACTACTTGCAAAGCTCTCCCATCCCTATTTTAGAAACTGATAAGGATTTGACTTAATTTAGAAATCTGGTGACACTGATGCATATATAGACATGATTCTAAAAAGAATGCAGCTCTGTCTTCAAAATCAGTTAGAAGAAATGCACTGAGATCTTGGAGGAAATAAGTCCAAAATTCATTCTGCTTTCTAACTCATCTCATGCAATGAGTGTGTCATCTATCATAAAAACAGCTTTGCAGTAGAGGAATTAGGACTCCTTAAAAAATAAGAATAACATTTTAAATCATATTTTATCCTGTTAATGAGAGATTAAGGCACCAGGCTAGAAACCGGAAAACCATAAAATCCAATCCTGCCTTAGATACGAAGCCAGCTTGGTGACCTTGGGCCAGTCACTTTCTCTTAGGAAGCAGAAGGGCTTGGCCTGGCAATCACCAGGAGTCAACACTGACTCAAAGGCACACAGACATACACATACAAAAATCCCATTAATAATCTTCCTTCCTTCCTTCCTTCCTTCCTTCCTTCCTTCCTTCCTTCCTTCCTTCCTTCCTTCCTTCCTTCCTTCCTTATTAGATCAGTTCCTTATCCATTATTTTTCCTAGAATTTTCTTAGATAGCTGAAGACAAGAACCCCTAAAAGTGGCAACACAAAGAACTCTTACTAAATCAGAGTAAATGAATCCATTTCTTCTTTTGATGCCTCCATCTGTCATACTGAACTCAAATACTTTTCCCATCAGTACTTACAGGAAGCATAAGTGGTTGACAGCAAGAGAAGAATGGAGGGAATAGGAAATATGATCGATGAGACAGGAGGGCTAAGTGTGCACTCAGGATGCAAGGAAGGGAAATTTCACCTTTGGATTATATTAGGGGCAGTGGGTGGGGGTGTAAGTATGTAGAAGTGTCCTTTCCTGTACAGCATTCTGTATTAGGCTTCTGTAAAGTCATTTTGCCCTGACAGATAATTGGCATCAACAATATTTAGAAAAAAATGCTGGTGTACATTAAATATATAAGCTGGGCTAAAGATATTCCACTTCACCATTTTATTTTTGTACTTCTCATTCTTTCTTTTTTCTTTTTATCCTTCCTGATATATACAGAGGATCTTTGATGGCCTGTATGATCTAGCATTTTTCTTTCCTAGCATTCTACATTCTAGTTAAAGCATGAGGACTGTGTGCTAAAAGAGAAGTAGTGCTTGTAATTCCTTCACCTCTCTTCATTTCACAAAATATTCATGCAGAGTATTATGGGCATGTAAGAAGTCACCCATTACAGCAACTGATATGCTCATGAATCAAACTTGCCCCATTAAAATCATCACTCCTATTCCTGTAGGGATCTTTGTACATAACAATAGATGGAAGTGGGGGAAGGTTGTTTGTTCTGGCATGTTACTGAATACATTAATAATTTTTCACACAGATTGATAATATTTATGTAATCCCACATCTCCAAACAGCAATCACTATGGTGGAGGCATGTTATGGGATCAGAGCTCAATTAGTCATGAAATGGAAGAAAAGGAAATGCTATCATTCTCTGGCTGTACAATCTCCTACACCCAATGTACAGTGCTAAAATGCCATGCAGAGCAACTATACTCCAGATAAATTTTGGGGGGGGAAAACCCCAATAATCAAAAAGCTTTTTAAAAGATGGGATATAAAGGGCATTAAAGATTCATTTAAGACCAGACAGAAGACACTCTCTTTTGGAACTACATGATGACAGAATTGCCAGGTATAAGACATGCAAAATCTATACCTTGCTAGGTCTAGTGAAAATGCCACTTGAATTCACAAGCTTTGCTTTTCCCCCCAAACTCTTCTTCAGGCAGGCTTGGTGATACAAAGATCAGGAAAAAGAATTGGGGAGAAGCACCATCACCCCCACACACCCACCATCCCTCAAAAACAGGCCTGTAGCCAGAGCTTAATATCTAGCTGATCTTGGCTGATCTCAAAAAACCACACAGGGTCAGACCCAGTTAATGTGTCAGTGGGAAACCACAAGAAAATCCCAGGGCTGTAAACTAACATGGGAAAGGCAACGACATATCACTTTCATATTGTTCCCAAGATACTTTCAGGGACATGTGTCCATGAATAACCTGGACTCATACTCAATTTAAAGGAAACTGTACCATGTCATAGCTCTGAGGCCCATATTATTACACTATAGAAATATTAAAAAGAAAAAGGATGTTGCTGTATTACACACTATTTCAGCTGGATTTATATATCTGCCTTAAATACAGAAGGAAGGCCCATTATTTTAAGTTGACATTTCAAATTGCTTGAAATAAAATCATATACTTGGTTCCTAGTGGGCAATGAAATATGCCAAGAAAGAAGCATTGGAAGAACCAGAGGCAAAACACTATTAAATTAATATTAAATAATATGGAATTGCTTGCACAATTGCAGGTGAAATTATCCAGTTTATGTACAGGGGATGAAATTATGGAGAGAACATTTCATCTAATAATCTAAATTTGTCTTCGTCAACTTCTTGTAAACAAGCTAGGAAGACTGCTATAAAGGAAATCTAGTCACTGCAGTGCTTTATTCTAACTATGCTGCAAGTTTTGTAGAGCAGTGATGGAAGGGAAGCCATAGAAGAGCTCTTTTTCATCACTGCTGCAGGAGACTTTTGTGTAGCAGGCACCCATCCCTGCAATCAGAGTGGAAGATGGGCCATAGTTCTATCCTATGGGCCATAGCTGTAGTTGTCAACCATATTGCATACAGGTAGTCCTCGCTTAGCAATCAGAGTTGGGACCAGCAACTCCATTGCTAAGCCCTGCAGTCACTAAGTGGAAAATCATGTAACCTTGATGGGCTTACAACTTCACTTCTCCTTTGGTCATTAAGTGAGGTGCCATGGACATTAAATGAAACATCATGTGACCACAACTTAAGATTTTACTTCCACCTTCTCTATTAACTCTGCTTGTTGCAAAGCCAGTTGCGAAGTGCCCAAATGACGATCACGTGATCACAGAACACCGCAACAGTTGTAAATCAAGGATTGGTTGCAAAGCTATTTTTTTTATACCATCATAACTGAATGGGCACTAAATGAGGCCATCGATAAACAAGTACTACCTTTACTCATTTATTTTGAATGAACAAAAGTATGATTGGCATAAGAGGAATTAATTCAATTATGGTAGCAAACTCATTCATGCACAAATAGGAATACTAAAGCAAATCTCCTGGTTCATTGCTGGCTAGTTGTTCTTAGTTAAAATCATCTTAATACTTTTCCCTGAAAGTCTATATAGAAGCATATATATGCACACAGTGGATATCATGAATAATCAGAGATAATTATACATACCTTGCCAGGCTAATAGAGTTTTCTTTTTGACCTATCCTATCCTGATACAACAGTCTAGAGTTACCAGCAGAGTTTCAATCTTTATTTGTTTTTGAAGGCTGATCAAACATTCTAAATATTCTGCTAGGAATAGCTTCTGCTCTTTTATAGATTCCTAAATAGATTAAAAAAAAAAAAAGCCTGAGAAATCAAGAAGACAACATTTAGCTAAGCATAATTGCCAGTCCTGTGATTTATTTAGATTATCTCGTAGATTACTCACCAGGATTGCAATTCCACATGCACTTCACTGAAGTTATGTCCTGCTAAAATTAGTGACATTGACTTCTGAGCAGATATGTGTAGGCTTCTGTTAAGAAAAGGTATTAGCCAAAATCCATACTCAGCAGAAGTTTGACCACGCAAAAGATTCAATGTGGAGTTTAGTTTCATAAGAGTGTATTTTGTCTTAGACTTATTTTGAAACTTGCTCATTCAACTCTGGGATGAAATCCAAACCA
This sequence comes from Python bivittatus, assembly GCF_059951505.1. Taxonomy (NCBI): domain Eukaryota; kingdom Metazoa; phylum Chordata; class Lepidosauria; order Squamata; family Pythonidae; genus Python; species Python bivittatus. The sequence goes on along the minus strand of NW_028277030.1, from coordinate 64,050,343 downwards.
AATTTCTTAATTCAGAAGTTCAAAGCTTTGTGACTCTTACTGGAAATCAATACTAAGTCATAATTCCATTTAGCATAACTAGATTAAATTTTTTAGCAGTTCCTTCTGAGGAGCAAAAACCACCCAAATTTCAATCAAAGAGTTAGTAATGTGAATTTTTTATTTTATTTTTTCTTCCTCAAGGAACTGTCAATAACTTTTTCTCAGGGCTTATCCACACTGCCTGTTGCCCCATCATCAGAATGGGTCAGCAACCATTTTGGAGGACAGGGACGGATGACGTCAGTCTGTACTCACCCCTGCCCCTTTGCGAATGTCACCACTGGGGCCATTTTCCTGCCCATTTGAGCTGATAAAGATAGCTCTAGAAGACACTAGAGTCCAACAGGGCAGTGAGAAAAGAATTTTTATTTTAAAGTTGCTTGTTATACTTGCATGTAAGTGCATTTTAACACTGTGATTTTGTATGTATCAATTCAATTTTACTTACTAGACACACACACGGAGACAAAAGTATGTATGTCCAGTAAGAAGGAAAGTTATTGACAATTACTTTCCTGGAGCCAGGGGCATCCATAAAGGGGTGGAGGTGGTTCAGTGACATCACAATGGTGAGTGTGACCAAGTGATTGAAGGCCCACCTCTTTTTATGCGCATGTGATGTATGTTAAAAAAGGTTGTGGCTTTAATCACCCAAAGCAACAGGGGAACACTCCTATGGAGGACATAGTAACCTGCTGTCCAGAATGAATATCTTGCAAGCTGTAACCAAAATGCTTCAGCCAAGAGAGGATATTCTTAAACTGGCTTAGAGTCAAGCTGGCATAAGAACAGAACTGAAGCAGCTTAAACAGTAAATTGGAAATGCCCTCAGTCTCCTGCTGAACTTTCACCTTCTCTGAGGAACAAGTCTTTTTTTTTTCTTTCTTTTTCAGATTTTCTGCTTGTTGTTCATCCCACTGAGTTATCAACAAAGTTCATGATAACTGCATTATATTAACTGAAATATTTCTAGATTGTAGTGAAAAGATTGTAATCAAATTGGTACATATAATATCTTTGGCAGCCACATCCATTTCCCCCAAGACTTTCAATTTTAATTGGAAAAATTACGCAAAATCATTTGGCAATTAATTAGCAATTAATTCTAATGTGGACTTATTGTCTGTTTTTCCAAGCATTATAAAATAGTGCAGTGTATGACACTGTTGTAAACTGCCAGGTTTACTACAGCAAAACACTGAAAAACTAAAACATCTTTCCTTGAATCAATGGAATTTAAAAGTGTAGGAAATAGCATTGGCTGAAAATTAACAAAACAGCAAAAAGTCTTGAAGAATCATTTACATAAGAATTGTTTTACTCACATTTAGTTACGTTCATGAAAAAATTCTTAGTAATTTTTCCCTCTATGTAACTTTTATGCAACAATACTGAACACAGAAAATTATAATCTTTTACATAGCGCTCTTTCAGATTATGAATGTGCTTTTATATACACCCACACTACATGGAGTGGGGATTTTGTTTTGTTTTCCTTTTTGAGTATTTTTGTTCATTTTTCTCTATTAATTTTCGAAGCTTAGTTACTACTGTGTTTACATAAAAGGGTTAAAAATGTAAAAAAAATCACTTTCAGAAATATTCAAACTAAGATTTTATTTATTTTCATGAATATATCAGACATCTCTTGAGTTTTGGTGAATCAGTGTGATTTGGCCCTGGACGTAGGATTAGGTCCTAATCAGTGTGATTAATTGTTTAAGAAAATCACCTGTTAAGGAAAGAATATTAAAAAGAAACTTGTGTTATTGATTCACTTAATTATCATGTTTTATCCTTCTTTTGGTAAAGTCAAAAGAGTAGAGAATTTTGAGACATCTTAAATGTTATTCATGATCACTGGCTCTGAATGTGTGTCAGACCAATGGCATTTTTTTTTAATTATTTCACAGCTCTATATTCAAGTATACACAATTTACTATCACAAAGTGATATTTTGACATCATTTTGAAAAGAAACAATCTAACTACATGATCACTTCATATATCTATAAATTATTAGGACAAAAGAGTCAGAATCTTTTAAAATCTGATTATATCAGTACAATTTTTCCCAATCTATATATAGAAATGAAAATAAAATGAATTTCTAGGCAAACTTGCATAAAGATAAGTTCCAATTAAATGACTGCTTGGGGCCTGGGTGCAGCTTCAAAGATGAGCAATCTAATATTTTACTGTACCATATCTGGGTTAAAAAAGACCACAATTATACTTAGGATAATTAACATATGCATACATATGGCTATGCTTCTCCTTACCTCATTTCAAGCATTTGATCAGCCTTACTGAAAATTGTGTTTCAACGTCAAATATTTTTAACATCTTTTTCACACCTGCAACTATTTTTTAAGAATGCAGCTAGGCGTATGGAAACAGCTATTGCAACGTGCACTCATTCAATGACAATTAAAATTCCCCTCTCACCCCTATGGGTGGTATGCGTCTCCCTCAATCTCGGGTCCTCTACCAGAGCCCTGGGAGTTTGAAGGTTCTGCGCAGTATCTTAGCTGTTCCTAGCACTGCACTCTTCTGGACAGAGAGCTCTCATGTTGTTTCTGGGATCTGCTGGAGCCACTCTTCCAGCTTAGGAGTCACAGCCCCAAGTGCTCCTACCACCACTGGGACCACTTTGGCCTTTACTTTCCACATCCTCTCTATTTCCTCCTTCAAGCCCTGGTACTTCTCCAGCTTCTTATGCTCCTTCTTCCTGATGTTGCTGTCACTTGGCACTGCTACATCTATCACTACTGCTGTCTTCTGGTCTTTGTCTACTACCACGATGTCTGGTTGATTGGCCAGTACCTGCCTGTCCATCTGTATCTGGAAGTCTCACAGAAGTCCCACAATTTATATATATATATATATATATATATATATATATATATATATATAATTATTTAAATATATATATTTAATTTTTTTAAAAAAACCATTATGTACCCTATGTATTTGGATGATGCCTGGATCCAAGTACCAAGTTTATCAGAGATCACACATGTTGTGAGAAGATTGTAGAAATAGGTATTCTACAATTGGCTTCTACCAATTGTAGAATACCTATTCTAGGTAAGATCACATTCCTATAAATTTGAAGTCTTTAAATTCTTTAATTAAGATATCAAAGTGGTGGATAGCTTCTGCGTTTTAGGCTCAACCATCAACAGTAAAGGAACCATCAATCAAGAAATACACCACAGACTAGCACTTTGTGGAACAACCATTAAGGCCTTGGAAAAGATATTCAGATGGTGTGAGGTGTCTATATCTATAAAGATCAGAATTGCGCAAACCATGATCTTCCCTGTGAAACTCTACAGAAATGAAAGTTGGACTTTAAAAAAGCAGGATAGAAAGAATATTGGCGCTTTTGAGCTTTGGTGTTGGAGAAGACTTCTGAGAATACCATGGAGAGCCAAGAAAATAAACAAATGGACCACTGAAGAAATAAAAGTTTGTTCTCACTTGAGTTCTAACTTGAGCCACAAATGACCAGGCTCAAATTATCCTACTTCCAGACACATTTTCTGAAGACATAGCTCTCTGGAAAAGGCTCTAATGCTGGGAAAGGTGGAAGGAAGAAGAAGAGGAGGACAACCAGCAGCAAGGTGGATTGACTCAGTTACAATGACAATGGGTGCCCCTTTGGAAGACCTGAAGAACCAGGTTAGGGACAGATCATCATGGAGAAAAATCTATCTCTTTGGTCACTAAGAGTTGACAATGACTTGATGGCACATAATCAATCAATTATTTAGCAAAATGTTTACTTTGACTTATAACTGACTCTTTATTATATACATTTATGCTTTATTTTAATTAGATGCTTTTTGAAATAACTGTTTAAATTTCCTAGAAATCTACACCATTGTTTATTCAGTAATGACTCTCCACAGGTTTTCCTGAATGACTTTTTACCAAGGACTGATGCTGCAACTTTCATAAGAAAAAGACACGGTCTTCCATTAAATTATTGAAGCAGTATAGAAATGTATTAAACAATGAGCTGCAAAAGAGACTTAAGTAATATAATACTGTACTATGGTAAACAGGCAATATGAAACTGCAACTTGGGACAATCATTGTGTAATGCCTCATTGAGACATACAAGTAGATGAATTGTGTATATGCACGTGTGAATGGCCCATGGAAATGTCCTTCTGAAGTAGCAAATGCTGTTTTGCATAATTGGAAATCCAACTCCCTCTAATTTAGACCCTCCTTCTGCATACAGTATATTAGAGTTTGGCACCTCATGTCATAAAGCCAGAAAGGCTCATCCATCAGTACAGTAGTAAGTTTTATGGATAAATTAAGACATCCAAATGAACTTGTTGAAACTGATTTAAAATAAGCTCTGCCTAAAGCCTTCACAAATGCCTAAGAAGATGTGATAATTCAGATTTTTACACACATGGGTGTGAGTTACATGCTCTGATTCAATTATTTCTTCCCCCTCACTCTGCAGGGTCTTGGAAGTATTAGTAGTATCCATTTTTAAAATATATCCTCTACAGTATGCAATTAAAACCAGTATTATAAAGTACTGCAAAGTGTTCAGTCTAATAATATTATTATGATATGTACATGAGGATTCTTTGTTAAGATATCTCAGTTGTAATGAAACTTCACTGAACCAACATCTATTTATCTAAGTAGTATTTCATTAGAAGCAGAGTGGTACAAACTTTGGTCTCCAGGTTTACTCATTTTCAAGTTTCTGCATTCCCTCTTGGAATGACCTATAACAACCTGATCCTTGCAATTTCCTCAGCCTCTCCAAGTTCTAAATCCTTATGTCTTCCAGGAGTAACAGCGATATTTTCAAGGCTAGACTATAGAAGGAGCAAGGAGGAACTACCTACTCGCAGTTCACAAATGAGCAAGAGAGCTAATGGGAGACAGGAGAGATCTCAGTCATATACAACAGCTCAATCTTCTACATCTAAGGAAAAGGCAGGATAAATGTGGAAAAAGAGGAGTAACATTTTTCTCACCATACAAGAGAAGGGTTTTACCTCCTAAGTCTGGAGAAGCAAAAATCAAATGATCTTTGAGATACCATTGTCCAAAGTCATTTAGAGATTTAATCTGGAACTATGACTGGAAATGAAAAGATTTCAACTTGCTTATAGTTCATGACAGTTAACATCTCAGTAGCTGACTTTTGAGTCAGTATTCATTTTTAAAACATTTTCAGAACTCAACATAAAGCAGATTGCAGTAGTGAGATGTTACTAGGGTATACAAGTTAGGCTTAGAGAACTATGCCATAGATAAGCAGAGCCAACTGTTAACAGTAAATCACAAAAAGTATGTGAAAACATTGGAATGAGGCTTAAACTCCAAACAGTATGAGCTTATGAACTCTGTGCTTCATTGGGAATTACCGCATTGATTTTCCAGCCATGCTAATGCTTTGTAAGTGAGGAAAGATTTCAGATGGATTCTGTGGAGCTATAACAGTTGCACAGAAAGGGAAGATAACTCTCAGAGAAGGAAACATCAGAAGAGGAGACAGATTATATCAGAGAAATAGAGATGGGTAAAGATAAAGTTAATTCCAGCAAGATGTTTCCAAATGTATTCAGTTCTTTTCCAAAGAAGTTGTTTCTTAAAAGCTACATGTTCTCTATGATCAGTTTTTTTCCCCCTTTGCATGCATAGATTTGAATGGTAATAGGACCTAATAAAACCCAATGAGAAAAACCATGGATATTATCCTTAAAAAGATATCGTAGGAGAAAAAAATACCAAAATTTCAATTTTTGCCATCTGAAATTAATCTATCCTACAAAAAAAGTAAAACAGAGTAATAGGTCAGGGACAGGGCAAAGTTCCTACTGTGTACTATACTGTAGCTGTCCATAGTCAATGCTACATGCAAGAAGGTCTCCAGGCTGTGAATTTGATCCATGGGTGGCAGTCATATCTCCCAAATCCTGAATCCAGCACCAAGATTTAGCAAAACCTCCATCTTCTTCATATTCAACTTCAACTTGCTTCCCCATCCAGTCTTCTATAGTTTGGCTCTTGATACATCCATCTGTGAGGGCACAGGAAAGAAGTATTGCTGAGTACAGTCAGTATACTGGTGGAAAATTGCTGTAAATACAAACAAGAGGCTTCAAAATTAAAATAATACTGGAGATAAGATGGAGCCTTGAAATAAAATAGGATTACAGGGCAATTCCCAGCTGCCAAACAGAATTCTCCCAATATCACTTTCTGGTAGTCCCTAGAAAGACACAATTCAATGCAATTTGTTTATGCCAAATCCCCTAATTTATACAATTTAAATATAAATTGCTCACAAAACTAAATGCTAAATGTTAAATGTTGTTATCTGTATTATTTATATTGGAGAATCTTTCAGATTGAATCAATTCAATTGCCAATATGCTTCCATAGAAATCTGCTTTGTATTTCTGTTTTTGTTTTTAATTTCTAAGTATTCCAATTTTTGGCTTGCACATTGCACCAGCCAAAGTCAGTTAGATTGGGGTAGTTCATAAATAACATATGCATAAATACATTCCTTTTACAAACCTACTATTAACCTCAGGTTGATCTACGCAACTTGTCCTGCACCTATCAATTTCAATGGGAATTAAATTGATCACAATTAACTTTTTACTTTGATTTTGATAGGACTTAAGTACAACTTTCCTATCCTCAGTCCAACCTTTTATTTTCCTCTACTACTATGCTCACTTTTCCCTAAGTCATGATACAATATACAACGCTAATAAAAAGTTTGGAGAAAATATTTGAAATGAGTGACAAAGCAACACTAGAGTGTTAAGACAAGATTAACTTGGATCAGTTGTAGAAGATCATTCTTGGAATATAAGAGGCCACTATTTTCATTTGCATTCAGACATGCTCAGTGTCATGCAAAGCTGGAACCATCTGTTCAAAGAGAACAGAAACTATAACCTAGGCTTCTAATAATGCAAATGTATTGCACAGAAGGAAATATACAGAAAAGAAAAACTGTTTCCAACTCCTATTTCATAGTAACGGTGAACAGCAGTTCCTTTTACATTTCTGCTCTGCAGGACATCAACATTCATGAGACAGTCAGTGATGAGGGAAACTCCTTGACTCAAGACTTGACAGTGACCTTCAAAAGGGCTTTTGCTTGCTATGTCAAAGACTAATATATTTCAAATTTATCTCAAACTAACCCCCTTTAATTCCATTTAATTGTGCCATCTTGAGGGCAGTCTGACTCAAGGTTTTCCATCATGAACAAAAGGGTATTGGATTTGGTATATCCAGGAATGCTCTCTGTTCTTCTCTTATTCTGCTCACAGAAAATATAAAAACACTTTCTAAAGCCAAAATTATGGTTTATAGGACATATGTCCCCCTCTCCTCCCAACTATTAGCATTTCTCTTTTCCATTATTGGAAAATGCTGGGGGGTGGGGGGTGGAGAGAGAGGGGGTTCGTTTGTTTTAGTTTTGATTCAAAACTTTGGACAGAATTTTTCATATTGCCTTTTTTGTAGTTCCTCAGAAATTTGCCTGTTAATAATCACAGCTTGGACTACATTACGCAATACCCTTCAAGAAATTATTTTATAGGTTTCAGGAAATAGTGTGTAATCTTGAAAACAATCCCCCTTGGGATTTGCTTTAGCCGTCACTGAGCTATGTCCAGTGTCCATGACTTGGGACAGAAAGTGGACTTAAGAAACTGAAAATATATTTTGTGTACATGGAGAATCTGCCTTTATATTCTACAGTAAAGAAAAGGTTTTCAAGACAACAATGTCCAACTGTTATATACTGGAGTATTGTGAGCCAGACATATTTTTCGTTTGAACTGATATACACAAATGTACAAGCAAGAAACAAAATATATAGAGTTGTAGCAGAACTATGTATTACAGTATATTTATGTAAATATATATACATCTGAATTCTCAGTAAACAACAGTGATTCTGTTAAGCCTCCTTCTACAAAAAAGACTCCAGAAAATAGTTCAAGGTTAGTGCTTTGCCCATCTACTCTGATACATTTATATTCTTTTCATATTGCTTGTCTTGTATACCTGCGAAGTCACTGGCCAGTCATTTTTCACAATACTTGGATCTTTGCAATGTGCTTTCCAAGTTCATTTGCATAGCAAAGAGCACACAGAACGATTCTCACTGGATGCCATCACCTGTACCTCTTGTTGTGGGTTCAGTAAAGCAGAGTTATGGAACAACAGTCCGGTTTTTAGGAATTTGATGTTTTTTTTTCAATCCATCTGAAGGGGATAGGCTTAAAAAAAAGAAACAGAAAGAAAAGAAAACTTTTGTTAAAATACACACATATACACAGGGGAATAGATGGCTCAACAATAAAGCATAAACCTAGGAGGTGAATGAGAAAATTGATGATAGGGACCAGGGCCTACTTGATTGAAATACTCCTTTTGTATACTGTATTTCAAACAGAATTCTGGAACAAACATTGAGGATTGCCCCATCAGAAAACTTCATCTGAACAGAACCTTTCATGATCACATTTAAGACCATATTTATATTTCTAACATCAAAGCTAATAAAAAGGATGCCCTGCTTCAAAATCACAGAAGCAGCATGGCTTAAGTTTTCACTGCCTATAACAGACACAGAGCTTCAATTATGCTCAGCAGTATACTGTAGACATACAAAAGAAAGGAAGGATTATATAGCATTTTTTATTAAAGAAAGGTAGGAAAAATTGCAAGATTAACTTAGTTCATGTGTTAGACAAAAGTTGGAATCAGTTGTCCAAAATAACTATAGTGTGTCTTCTCAAAAATAGCTCACTTTCCCTTCTTTTTTCTAAACAATATCCTGAAAGATGTCTCAGTACAGAGCAAAGTGCAGGGTTTGGGCAGATCCTGTTGGAGCCTTTCTGTAGCCAGACTGGTTGAAATAAATCTACACTGATCAAATTTACAGTTCTCCAGGCTAGACTTCCCTTGCCCTGTGCCTTGAACTACAACATCAGGAATTCTCACTGTTAGTCATGCTGACTAGAAATTCCAGAAGTGGAGTTCTAATAGTTCTGCAGAACACCAGTGGGATAGTATACAAATTAGGCATAATTAATGAATTAGTTGGAGAAGCTTTGCTGGTTCCTGTTTCAGGCACCCTCTTCACTGTGGCAAAGTAAACAGGGAATGAAGTTATCAGTGGATGTTATATTAAATGACTGATAGGCACCATTGTGATAAATGCCAGTTGTTTGGGAACAGCAATGGAAGAGGCTTGTACTTCTAAGCTTCTGTTTGGAACATATGAGTCAAAATGTTGGGTGAATCCTTGGCATATTCCACAGGACTCTTCTTATGATCTTAAACAGTTTACCTCTTTGCACACATTCCATCCATGCATATACTGAACGCATGGAGAATGATCACATCCATGGGCCCCATCCCCAACTTGCATGCATATTTCACATACACAGTTGTTATGAACAGAAATCCTTTCCCACGTGTTTACTGAATATATGAGTCAGCATGGAAATCTGTAGAGGTAATCCTACTCTCTGTTCAGAATACCCAAGGAGAATGCAGAAAAATGGCTTTCATAAAGATGGCATACCATCCATGGCAGCACTCTTGTGAAGTGGGGAAAGGAGAATGCTCACAACAACATCCCCTTTACTGCACAATTATTAACCAATACCCAGAGAGATAAGAGATACAACAACACCCAACAGCACAGTGCATCTATTCCCATACAAGGCTGTTAGGAAGGCAGCTATGCATTCTACTACTAACCAATAAACCTCATTTCTCCAAGATCATAATATTGAAGACATTACCTAGATAGGTAGTAAAATATCTAAAATAGCTTAATCCTAACCCAATGAAAAGTAAAGTTTATACAACTTTTCCAGCCCAGCAAAGGGGACTGCAGCCCTGTGTTACAAGAGCTATTGATGGATTGCCTTTTTACACTGCCCAGAGAGTGGTTTTACTGAGGACACAGAACAGTAAATACTTACCTTAATATCTTTGGGCTATGTTCCTTGTCTTGCTATACAATTCTATGAATAACAGTGAAAATACTTTACAGAGTGGGGTGAAATGACAGAATATTCCTTGGTTCCCTCTACTTACAGGAAAATGATCTTTCCATTCACAGTTAAGGCAATTCTACCTTACAGCTAGGTAAGTGTAAGTCTTGTGAAGAGAGGACTCTTTGGAAAAGACGCTGATGCTGGGAAAGATTGAAGGCAAATAGAGAATTGGACGGCAGAGGATGAAATGGTTAGATAGCATCACTGAAGCAATGAGCATGAAACTGAGCAAACTCAGGGAGGCAGTGAAGGACAGGAAGGCCTGGCTTGATATGGTTCATGGGGTCACGAAGAGTCGGACACGACTTAACGACTGAACAACAACAACAACCTTACAGCTTCAGTGATGATGTGATATAATCAAACCTAAATAGTTCTGTAATACTGTACTGTAACTCTGATTGACAAGAATGACATCCTGAAACAGAAGTAAACGGGATATAGAATCAGTAGCTGTGTTTAACCACAAAAAGCTGATCATGGAAATCACCTCATCCTTTTAAGATGGACATTCAGTGCATCCATTCCCAGTATTTTTACTTAATTGCCAAAAGGCAATTCCCAGTCCCTATAACATCTTGTTTTCCCTCTTGTCCTGTCATAACTTAAAAAATATTTATCAATCGATTCAGAACAAAAAGTATCTGGAGAATATACATACCAATCTTAGTTATAAATTTTTATATGAAATTTAAACAAAATAATTAGGCTAAGATAATGGCATTTTGTTTTAATATTGTTATTTTATGGTTTTATTGTATGCTGTCCAGAGTCACGTTCTGTGAGATGGGTGGCCGTATAAATATACAGTAGATAAATCTTTATCTCCATTGTTCCCTTCCAGATAGATTGAAATGTATTCTGGAGAATTAAATCTATTCAGATCCATCACAGAAAAAAATAACAATTTTAGCCAAAATTTGAAAATATACTGCCTTACTTGTGCCTCAGTTGTTCTCTTTTCTGATTCTAGATCAAAATTGTATTTGAAACACATAGTGGGACCAATCATGTTGTTTGTAAAAATTTAGACTGGGCCTTTTCCATTGGGTTGTATGTGCATAGTTGGATACCATAGAGCAATTGAAGTCCAGGCTGTATGTTAAACATCCAAGTACGTTGTGGAATATGATGTCTGCCAGTTGTGCAATGAAACTTAAGAATGGTGGCATTCTCAGCTATTTCTTTAAAATGAATCCTCTATGAGACAGATCCTTGAAGGATACCCCTCAGATATTTAGAAAGGTTGATTTGATCTGTTTTGATTTTGCAAAGACAATCGCTTTCGGTTTTGATGATTGATGCTCAGGTCTTCTGCAATACAAGGGTCTGAATAATTCCCATCAGCTGTAACTGGCATAACACATAGGACTACTGTATTATCTGAATATAGGAACACAGAAAGAGTTCTGATAGCCTGTTTATGTGGATGGAAACTGAATAGGTCAGATTCCCAACTATTGAATGAACAAAGTGACAAAGGTATGCCAAGATGTATTGTCAACCTAAGGTTAATAAAGGTAGTAAACAGCCCTCCCTTATAATTATCTCTAAATTATATAATTAAATAAAAGCCACAGCACTAATTTGATAGATTTTTCTCATTGTCTACATGTGGTGTTTTTGACCTGCATCCTGTGCTCATTTAATACTATGATCACTAACTGGTTTGTATAGCCTACTATATTTTACATTTAGTTTATATATATTTAGACAGTAGGTGTGTCAGCTAGCATCCCAATAGTGGGTATGCTACTCATTCAACAGGACTTCAGTTCTCTCCCCTTCCCAATATCCCACACCTACCATGGAAGCAGATTTGGGAGGTATACTGGGACTCAGATAAGATGGGAAAATCCATTCAGCTGCTAATGTCTATTAAACTGGTTAATGTTATACAATTTAGGGATAACACAAGAAGTTTCTTTTGTTTTCTTTTTTAATATTTTCCTTTCATGGTCTGTCAAATCTTTTAATTTGCCTATCTTGATAGCTTCAGTTAAGACTGACCAGGAGAGGGGAAGTATAACCCATTGCTTTTTCCCATTCCAGCTAAGTGTTAATAAAAGCTACTGGTTGTTAACTGTTGTTGTGCATTAATTAGCTTTGTTAAAATTTTAATTAGAAGAAATTATTTCAAATGCAGTAGTGCCTCCCAGAAAAGAGAATATCTATTTATCTAACATTTAATTAAAAATAAATGATTACCTTCTATAAATATAGAACTCTGATATTTTGTTAATCTTATCCTTGAATAGCAACACTAATAGCAGCCTTAAGCAAAGCCATTTCCATGAATTTATGTCCGAAATATAGTTTATCAGTTCACCGAACTGTTATTTACCTCAGTTACAAATGTATTTAATGACAAAAGCCTTAATCATTTTGAATATCTTATTTTAATCTCCACATAAAATATTTAATATAACTTAATTCATGAAAAGATATCAATTGTTTTTTTAAAAAATCCCACACAGTATTTCCCCCCAATTCTTAATTAATTATCTAATAAGGAGAGAATTAAAGAAATTATCTAAAACTCTTCAGTTTAGATCGGCAGATGGCACAAACCTCTGTATGAGCAGAGGACCAATTAAAATGGCTTGACCCAGGTGCCTCAAAGACCAGGTGGTTTTCTGAATGCACTTGGGGAATTTCCCACCCCATCTATCCATGACATGGTTGAAGCCTTGGCTGATCTGTAGATGATAAAGATGGCCTGGATGGTTGATGCTATTGTTCCTAACCACTTTCTTCTCTCTTGCAGAACTCACTCAGAATCTGGGTTCATCAGTAAGGTGAAAGTAATGAAGCTGACCAGCAGAGGGGTGTAGACCAAGTGGAAGAACTGCCATGAGAAACTGGACCATAAGATGGGAAAGGGGAACTTTTTGAGGCCCATTCGTAATCCTACTCTTTAGCAGTGGGTGCAGTGAGCAGGGCATTCTTCTCAGCCTCCATTGTGTGTCTTCAGGCCAGCAATGCTTTCCTGCACTGTTAAGATGTTGATAGAGGGGAACCAGAACTGATGGAACCACTTTCATGGGTTTTTGCAAAGTCAGTCAGATTTGCCTTGATTTGGGCTCCAGCACTGGGACAGATCAAAGAGAGGTAACCTTGGTAAGAAATTCTCAGATTCATATGGATTCTTTTCACCTTTTAAAAACTTTGTTTCTGTGTTTCTTTGTTCATTAAACAGACCAGAAAAAGGAAAACAAAACAAGAGGGGGAAAACAAGGAGCAAAATAGTATGTGTGTGTGTGCATGTACATACTGATGTCAGTTTGCATATCTCAAGAATGTTGACAGCAGCGAATGGAGACATAAGGACTGCCACCTGTTTATTTGACTCTTGATCCTCCTGGCTGATGAAACCAGCCAGTCTGGTCTGGCACATTGGTTAAGGGAAGTGATTAACATCTCCTTAAAGGCAGGATTGTCATATCTGCTTAAACAATGCTATTATAAAGCTGTGCTCAGAAAGGCTTCCCTTGACTTTGCAGTGGTTCTGGTTATAAGAGGATGGTGCTGTGAGAACTCTGTTTACTGCCTAGGTCCTGTCCTACAGTGTCCTTCAAGAGTTCTACATTGTCCCTTCTGCTGTTCAGCATCTATATGAAGCTTCTGAGGGAGGAATGCCTTCAATATGTTGATGACCCCTGGCTCTACTGCACCTTACTTCTTTACCAAAGAAGCAAGCAGGATCTTTGAGCATTCCTTAATCTTAATAATGGCCAGAGGTGGGGGGGGGGGCGCTCAAATTCAATCCAGACAAGACAAAGGTGCTGTTGGCAGAAAAAAAAGCTGTGCTCTGGGATCAGAGGCTGCTGTGGATGGGATTGTACTCACCCAGAAGGAGCACATTTGTATCTTGGGAGCACTTTTTGACCCAAGCTGTCAATGGATTTGCAAATGGCAGTTGTGGCAAGAAGAATGTTTCCACAATTAAAGTCAGTAGTTTACTAGCTTTTCCTTACATCCAGCCAGAGTTAGCAACAGTTATCCATTCTTTGGTCACAGCCTGTCTTGACTACTACAGTGTAGTGTACGTGAGGCTGCCCTTGAAAAGTATCCAGCAATTGCAGTTGATGCTAAATGCAGTAACTAGACTGCTGATTAGCATGAAGTACAAAGATCGTAAGATGCTTTACTGAATCTATGTGCTGTTTATTAATTGCTCTGCAGATACAATTCAAGGTATTATTATTGACCTTTAAAACCCTTAAAGGCTTTGAGCTTTGCTATTTGCAGTATTACTTTACTATTTGCAATAGCATTTGCAATACCACTATGAACCTACTTGGCTCTTTAGGCCAAGAGGAGGCAGGAGAGGCCCTTTTGAAGATCCCCCTGCTTACAGAAGTTCAGCTCTCTAGTACAGGAGAAAGGAAATTCTCCTGTGGGGCTCTCAAGCTGTAAAACACACTCTCTAAGTTGTATCTGGCCCTATCACTCTCCAATATTTCAGTCAAAATGCATCCTTTCTGGCAAGCTTTTAATTAATGTACTGAAATGTTTACAGTAAAGTAAAAAAAAGAGTTTACTTTTGCTTCCATAAGACCACTTTGATTACTGAAGACAAAAAGGTGGGGTAGAAAGTCAGTAAGTCATTAATAAATAAAATATCCACTTATAAGCAATAAACAGTAAAATCAAGGAAGTTAGTCATTGCGGTGAAACTTCATTTTAATGACTGAGGGGAAGACATTATGCTATAATGTTTGTTCACTGAGAAAGTACTTCATAAATGATAACATTTATGCAAATGACATATTGCTGTGTAAATCTGGTCTGTTACTTGCAAAGTCCATTGTTCTGAGGTCTGCTAACTGGAGGCTTTACTGTATACAAATTCAGGGTTTTTTTTCATTAATTCAGAATAAATAAATATATAAATCTATAAAGATCCGGTATGGAATATCTCCAATCCTCAAAACAGAATGTTGCAGTGTTTCAGCTCTGTTATATTTCTGAATCCATTAAGAAATGTCCATTTTAGTTGAAATTTGATACCTTCAAATGGAAAAAAGAATCTGCTTATGCAGCTACCTCACCCCCTCCAGAAGGTAACAAATATTACCACATTTTAAACTCCATTATAATCAATAGAAACTTTGAAAATGTCCAGTTTCCAGCTTGGTCTGAACAGTCAGTATGTGTACAATCTTGAGCTGCATTAGATGGGTATAAAAAGTTCACTTGTATGAAATTCCACAGAAACTTGAAAACCCATTTCTTTCTGGCCCCGTACTTAGCCTTTCCTCCCTCCCCATGCCCTCCCACTGATAGAGCAAGTGCTTCCCAGACCTGAAGGGGGACTGATGGGACCTGCAAAAGAGATGCAGTTGGCAGGAGTAGCTCCTGGTCTTCATAGGTTCTACCCCATATTCTAACCCAGCTAGCACCAAAGAGAAATTTGAAAAAAACCTCTATTCCTTTCTTCCATATTTCTCCTCAGTTCATTTTCTTCAAGTGATATAAGCCTGTTGAAGAAGGTTCAGCATTCTATCTCATTCCTTCCCATCCCATTCCCAACCCTTCAACCGGGACAGAAAGGTTTTCCATCTTATCCTGAGGCCCTAGTGTTGTCTGACAATGTAGGAACAATTTTTGAGATGATTTGGCAGTGCATTTCCAGAAACCTAACAAGAAAATCAGCATACCAATATAATAAAATACACAGTTGTACCTATTCATTTGGATCATTTGACCATCTCTCTGAGGCCAGTTAGATGTTGTTGGTCTTGCTGAAGAAGAGATGTTTGTCAAGCCTCAGCAAGTCCCTAATACTGAGTGAGGAATAGGCAGAATTCACCCTACCCATCCTATCAAAGTCCCTTATGAACAACACCTAATTTGTCCATTAGTTACTTCTATTTTACTCCTCAGCTCTGTTGTATTCTTACCAATATAATTGCCTCAATTGAAAGGCTGCAATTTCCCTTTTAGAATCTTTCTGAAATGCTCAGTTTCATTACTTTCGACAATGAACACATTTTGTGCAGCGTAAAAGAATATGGTAGTCCTGTAGACTTTTGCAGAAGTACATTTCTCCTATTGTCATCATTCCTGTTATCTTCCAGAGACCCTAGTAAAATGCTGCCTTATCCTAAATGAGACATAATCATGCTAAGCAATTAGTTACACTTTAATAACTATCCTTAACTATCAATGTGCTCTATTATGGATTACTAAAATCCAATTATTAAATCTCAGTGTTGGAATTAGGGAGAATATTTTACCCAGCCCATTAGGGTGGCCATTATGCTGCAGTCACATTTATAATGCCAACTAGCATTTATAATGCCAACTAGCATACTGACAAAGGGAAATCTTTTACACATCATGTAATTAGTTCATGGAATTGTTCACCATCAAATATAGAGATGATTACTTATATCTTAAAGCACCTGGATTTCACAAATTAGCAAAAACTGCCCAGGAGCAAGTTGATAGCTGTCAGCAAGAAACAGCTATCAGCAATATCCTTTGTTTCTCAACTTCCAAGGGCATGCAGCTGCCAGTGTTAGAGACAAGGGCATAGATCCCATTTTCCTACTCCATTCACAGAAGAAGCTTCTGTTCAAAGAAGAGCAGAGACAACAGCATTGGTCCACAGAAAACCTCTGCGATTTCACAGTACATCCAAGTGAATTTCATTGAAGCTTTCCAACTGATGGAACTGCTTCCATTGGGGGAACCGAGAAGAATGATTTATCTTTCACTTGCAGTCCCACTGTGTGTCCTCAAGATCTGCTCTGGATGTCACAAAAGAATGATTAAGCTTTCAGGGTTTTTAGAACTGTTCATTGTGCTGGACTGTATAGAAAGTAGGGAGTGGAGAAAAGCAGCAGGGGAGTAAGACAATTAGGCCACACGTTAAAGGTATAAGCCATAGCTATAGAGTTATAAAGCTATAAATTACACTTCTCACAGAATGGAGGTGATATAATGAATGAATAAGCCTCAGTAAGATTCTTGAGATACCAGATTACAACTAGGCTCCTGGAACAAAAAGGCTACCTGTATTTTAAGAAATAAAGCCCAGGTATTACTCAGAACTCCCTCTGGTTTCAAACAAAATATATGAAGTGAGCAAAGAAAACATACTGTACAGTATATAATCCAGCAAACTGGATTAATTCATGGTGATGAAATAGAAGGGGAAAAGACAAATGGAAGCCAAATTAGGCAGTACACCTAGCAATTTAAGTAAATTAAATTTTGGAGTACGAAGTGGTTTTTCAGGCATCAGAAAAATATTTTCCCCTGATTCATCCCAGATTGGTTAAATATCTACTCCATGAGCACAACATTTTGTGAAGACATACTATTTCTGTGAACAGCCTGAGAAATTATGAGCCAATTATGTCACTAGTCGAAATGTGTTTTAAATCAGGTAGGCAATTCTATTCTTCAAAAGGGTTGTATGTACATACGTACATGTTCTCATGAGAACATGGAAAACTAGACTTTTCACATCCTGAGAAAGAAGCAGCTCTTTGTATTTCCTCTTCAGACTGGAATCCATTTTCAAATTTGGACTGAGGCTCTGCATGCAAAGATCAGGAATCAATCATCTTGAAATAGATATCATCATTATCAAATATACATTGCACTAAAATAAGTTTAAATGAGTTTCAAAGCTGAGCACTTGTGTAATGTCTTCTTAAAATGTTTCTAAATAATGATCATCTTTGACCATCTCTTTAGGGAGCTTATTCATTTGCTGATTAATTATTAACTATTAAACTTAAAAAAAAATTAACTTACATATTCATTCCATAGCTTCAGGCTGTGGTTCTTTCTGCAGCTAGCTTCTAAAAACATGAATTATTTCTTCCCTTCATTTATACTGATACCTAGAAGGTTTTCTAAACTTTCAGACTGTTCCTTTACAGTCCTCTCCTTTCTTAGAGTATATAAAGTTCATTTTATTGATCTCTGCCTGTGCCTCTTATTGTTTCTGTATATTTTTATAACTTAAGTTTAGATTTGGTGCCCTTTTCCTATCTTCCCTATATCTTGTAATCTATCAGCCAAAGCTGTAGCAGGATGGGGGAATCTGCGGGGATCTGTGGTGTTCCAGATGTTATTTAATTAAATTCCCAGGATTCCTTACCAATTGCCATGCTGGCAGAGGCTGTCAGAAGTTTAGTCTAGCAACATCTGGAGGGCTACAAATTCCCATCTCCCAGTATATTCTAAGAGAGTTACATAATAATCCAGCAGTTCATAAACATGCTGAGATTTGTAAAATATGCCAACTCTGTTCTTTTTTACTTCCTTGCCGGTCTCTTGATTCCTTTCACCTTCTTGACATTTCAAGATACTATATCTTTGACTTAATCCTGTGCACTCTAACTGTACTGACCCACTCTAGCTAGGACCTTCCTACCAATTTAAGACTATCACTCTGTCAGAGTAATTAGTACAGAGTCAACAATACTGAAATAATCTCAGAAGTGGAGGAAGAAATTGACAGGGGATTATTTATTCTGGGCTATACCATGGAAAGGTGAAAGAGCAACTATATTGGGTTTGGCATAGGATTAGTTTATATGGCCTAATAAACCCCACCCATTTAATGTGGGTTTTGATGTGTATATCTTACATTTTGGATTTAGAAGTTGCATTTGCCTAGTAGAGCAAGAAAAGCTTATTCCCCACACCTACTCACCATGGCAATGGTGGATATGTTTCAAAAATATCCATACAAAGGATATGACAATTCTACAAGTGCAGCATTATAGAAGAAATGTGCATCAGCCCCAGTGTTTCACAATTCCACATTCTATAGTAAGTATTCCATTATTCTCTGTTGAGGATGACAAAGCAAATCCAACCTTCCTCTCTAATAGGAAGCTGCTCTGAGTAATGCTGGGTTTTAGATTTAGGCACTTGGTAACAGTGGTTCCATCACACACACACAGCATCATAATGAATTCCTTCTGGGTTCAAAATGCTATTCAAAATGCCATTCAAATCCCAAAGTATTGTGCGGGGGGGGGAGACTTTTTTCTGCTCTAGTGTTATGTGGGAAAGGATCATGGGATTACACCTCAATCAATCAAGGATAAGAACTCAGTCTTATAGGTATCTGTGCCTTATAGAGCTTGATGGGACTCCACAATTAAGTGCATGCTAATAGAAGCATGAATGCATCTATCTGCTCTGGCCCATTTCAGTGTCTCATATTTTGAAAAATAAGTTTATCTTGTCTTGCTTCCGCATTAGTTCAGGATACTTTAAAAAGATCCTAAATGGAAGTACATATTTATTTTGTATACATAATCCTTGTACAACATTTTCCCTGATGTAGGCATTTTTTAAAGCAGTCCTGGGATTAGCTCAGTTGAACATAGTCTGAGAAATAAACATATTAAGCTAAAGAGGAAGGATAGGGTCACAATGACCACAGGTATCAGCTTTGAAGCCAGAGCTAATCACTCACCATTCAAAGTGCTACCTGGCTTGCTTTTTCTTACCATTATACCTACCAAAGTAGGAAGCTAATCTGATGCTACTTATCCTTGTCCTAAACATAAGTGCTGAATAGCTCATTATTGCAGCTGCATAGCTTTGTACTCAAGTAACCGACTGATGGGTTTGCTGCTGCTGCTGCTGCTGATCACTATTCTATTACAATCTCCTGAGCTTAATCACTGCTCCCCATCAAAGCATGGATATCCAATATATCACAATGCATCATTTTGGTTCCAAAAGAATGTTCCCAGTACAGGGTGCAACTGCTTTAAAGACATGCAGACAGATGCTACATTGGTACCCCTATCTATTACAAAGCACTCAGTGTGGGAAGGTGAGAAGAGGACTAGCCAGAACATTTAGATGATGGTCTAACTACTATTCTTTTGCCACTATCCAGCGTAGGCAGGCAAGTTAACTGTACTGGCCAGGTGCTGTTATGTCCTTTCTCTACAACCTGGTGTGAGGTTTTAATAACACCTCCCTTAAACACCAGTCATGGAAGCTCAGAAGAGGAAGTTATTCCTTTCCTCTTAGTTGGCAATTCAGGGGTGATTTCAGAAGAGCTGTGAAATTTTATGCAACTGCCTTTGTCACCCATCCATTCATACTATAGTTCCTGTTTCTTAATATATTCTCTATGTTATCCTACTGTATAAATTTTGTGTATGTCTTGTGTTCCTTGATGGTAAATAAAGATCCATAATAATAATCAAAAGCAGTTGCAGAAGACCAAGGTCAAACAACCCATTTTATACACTATAATAGAGTACTTTCTGCCAAACCACTTCCTTTGTTTAAAATGAACCATTCCTAAAGCTATAGGCAATCAGTCATACAGTCTTAGAATTGGTTTTAGGCCAGCAAAATAATTTAATTTATCTATTTGCTCTGTCTGGCCACCCACATACTACGTGATTCAGGTAAGATGATGACTACATTTCTGTAGAATTAGAAATTTCAATGCCACCTTGTTTTCAAAACAATTCCAGCATCAATGCACTCCGGCTAAATGAGTCGACAATATTACCAGAAAGTCAAGGCTGTCTCTCCATTCTCTTAGAAAATGAGCGAACTGAGCTTTTTGGATTACATCACAGCTAACAAAGGAAGCATAGACGCTTTCTTTTGTTAATCTCCACTCCTCAATTTGCAAAGGGCATTAGGGAAGTCAACTCTTACTTAAAAGGAAATGATGATATCTAACCAATATCGCTTTAAATTCCACAAATTCTCCTCATGAAGATTAGGTGTTCCATGATACTACAAGGTACTTGGACTTCACTCTTGATTTAATTGTATCACTTCCCAATTTTTCTTCTTCAAAAAATGCTGACCGCTATCAGTTCTGATCACCTGTTGAGAGATTTTTGAAAGAACACTCTGCACCACTTGATTGTTTTTCCTGACAAATAGATGGTGAGCAGCACAGCAAAATAAAGAAGGAGATGAATACAGGGATTTCCTCCCATCCAGATAATTCAGTAGCTGATTAGGAAATTTAAGATGCAAAAAACCTACCGCTATGCCAATTCAGAAAGAAAAAACAATGGAACAATGGAGGGTTCCTAATTTATCAGTTCTAATCAAGAAATGACAGCCTTTGATCTAGCACTCACAAACCCAGAGCTAAATTAGAAGGGACTAATTTCAAAAGTATATCTTTTTAATATAAAAAACCTCTTAAAATCCTTTATTCTAGGCTACATCCACTTTTCCAATTGAGTCACTAGGGAAACAGTGTTGAATATATTTTTTTGCATATACCTCAACAGTTAAGTAATTAACAATAAAGGAATTATTGTCTTATAACAGAGAAATGGTTAGGATGGGGCACGTGGAACCCTCCACTAGTAGAGTTGGACTCTATTAAGAAGGAAGCCCTGATTGCCTCAGAATCCTACTTATATGTGTAGAAAACTCAGAAAATTTATATTTGCTAGTAATGGAGGTCCAGCAACAAGCAGGAATGGTCTAGATACCCCATCCCTAAGGGGCATCTAACCTTCTAAAAGGCCCTATAAAAGAGGCATGTTAAGTACACAAGCCATAAGCTGATATAGATGCAGGGCCTATAGACTTCAGAGCTGCACTGGGTCACCAAAATGTGACAGGAGGGAAAAAATTAAGTTATGTGAAATAAATGTGAATGAAAATTCAAGTGTAAGTTTTTCTCAAATGTATCTAATTATTTGCTTTGCTTTTGCCTACTTCTTGGAATGTGGCCCATTGAAGCTCCCATAATCTTGTTCTACATGAAATGGGCATTGGCTCATTCAAAGAGCTTACGCTGCAAGTAAAGGTTCTCTGGGGTAATTCCTGGCTTCTTCAGCCAGGTTGAGAAAAAACCTCTCTGAAGCCAAGCAGCAATTTTTCTTTGGTTTTAAAAGATGTATTAAGAAATGTTGCAACAGGTTTTTTTCAATGAAACCAATGTCTCTTCTACAATGGCCCCCAAACAATGCACTTCTGGGCCTTCATTTGTCCAGCCTACATTTGCTATGCTGTTTTCTACTTCTGAGATATTACAACTCTAGCTATCCGAACAACAATTTGTATTAGAAAAGGAAGGCTGGTTCAGCAGCAGCCATCTTTAGATCGGCATGGTGATGAAACTACTGAGATATCTGAGCGTTATGTGAGTACAAATCAGTCCTCTCAGAGTAGATGCCTTACACTGCATTTGGGCAGAACTCATCTCTTCTAAATGCTGTCTGAGCATAGGCCACTGTTTCAAATAAATCCTCAGAAAAAGCAGCTGGCTGAAGCTGCTGGCAGGTTTCTAGGAGTTGTTATTAAAACTGTTAGCATGCCTTGGGGAAACCATTTCTTCCACCACCTGAACTTCCACAGTTTCTTTGGAGTTCCCTCTACCTGTGTCTAGTTCCAGTTTATTTTTGACCAACTACTTCCATATCCACCAATTCTGGGTGATTCTCTGTTTACCAAACCTCCAGTTCTGCTCTGATCTCATTTCACTAGAAATTGTTAAAGCATAGTTTCCTTTGAGTCAAACTGGTCTACATCTCTATTAGGCTTTTTTTGTTTTGTTTTGTTTTTTGACAATACTGAAGTGGTTTGCTATTGCCTTTCCCTGGGATATTTTTATGAGTTCCCAATCTATTCCACCTCCCTGGGAATTTCTGAATTCCCATCCCAGAACCAAACAGATTCAACCCTGCTTAGCTTTTCAAATTCAGTCAAGGTCAACTGGGTACTGCTACCAGCTGTCCAGTTAATCCAGACTTGATCTAATCCTATAAATATTCCTTAAATCTCCTTATATCTGACTTGTTCATTACATTACTGAAATATCTCTACTGTGAGGATAATCAGAAAGCAACAGGATGAAAAATATCCCACTATAAGCCATTAAGTATATTGCATGCAGTCCTAGATAAGACATAAGAGACTGGATTTAGCACCTCTTCACTACCAGCGTTGACAAGGTAATTACTCAGTAGCCATTCAGGAGCTGCAGATAATGACAACCATTTTCAAAGTGAGGCCTTACTCTCTGATTACAGCCATTTCCAAAAAATGAATTATAAATCCAGTATACTGTATGTAAGAAAGGAAGAAAAAGACAGCAATTAGAAGTTCTAAAAGATACAGAATCACTTTTGGCTTATGAGAAAGATTTCATTTGACACATTCAAGGAAGAGCTAATTGGACACTGGGCATTTGAGGCTGAAAGTCAGTGGAATAAAAATCTGACACTTGTTGAACTAATTTGCTTAAGGAAAAAGTTATTTTTACATTGTTAAATTGTGAAGAATATTAAAGAAAATATCTACTATATTTTGATAAAGCTGTCATAAATAACTCCAAGCACAGAGATGAAAAAATTAGTTTCTAAATTAAATTTGTGACATTTTTAGGCAAACTGTCTGAAACGTGTATCTACAATCTTCAAAAGATGCTGGTCTCACTTTATATCCATTTTCCCCAACTAGGTGTTGTTCAAATGTTCTGAACTACAGCTCCCAAAGTGTGGCACAGAGGACTTCAGGTTGGTGCTAACTCATGTAGATATAGTTGTAGTTGAGAAGTTCTGCATTTGCTGGACTTCCAGAGAAGAAATGGTGAACTGAAGACAGCTCCGCTGAGAGTGGAGCTGACGACTGAGGCAGAATGAAGAGCCAGATCAGGATTCCTCTTCAGGATTCCTCTCCATACAAGGAAAGGACTTGAGATCACCCACAAGTGCTCCAGACAGCAGTCTCCGGTGGGTTTAGATCTCTGGGAGACAAGAGAACACCATCTTCACCCAAATCATGGTCGATGCCCTTATGGACACAGGGTTTGCATACTTCCTTTTCTAATCACTTTTGGAAATTGCTTGTTAATTGCTTTTCAGCTATTAGGAACCTTTGAAACAACAAGTTTTACAGCATTGGGTGAGTTTCCTTCAATTCTTAGTGAAATAAGTTTTAAATACCAGTTTAAGGACTTCAAAAAATCCTGATACAGGGGATTTTCAAGACTAATACTGAACTGAAGCCAGAACTTTTCCTTTTAGGACTAATGGATAAACAGTTAGAAAAAAATCATGAAAAATTATTTCAATATATGATTACTGCGGCAAGATTATTATATGCACAGAGATGGAAAGATTCAACGCTACCCACTATGGAGGAATGGTTGGTGAAATTGATAGATCTTGCTGAAATGGATAAACTGATGGCTTTGATTAGAGAAAAGACACTATCTACATTTATTGGTGACTGGAAACCTCTTATGGACTTCTTGCATAAAAATGAAAAAAAATGAACTTGTGATTTATGGTTTTGATGATTAGACAGGATAGATTATAGAAAGAAGAGTATTATGATGTAACTTTAGAGAGAGAGGTTAAAATATAATTGTACTTATAACTTCAGTGAAGAATATTGGAAGCCACTGCTTTGTATCATTTTTCTTTCCTTTCTATTTTTCTTTAACTTTTTTCTTTTCTTGCACTCTTTGCTTTCTTTTTGCTTTCTTTTTCTCTTTTCTTCCTTTACCTTATATTAGTTTGTATTAGTTTTTAATCTCCTTTTTTAAATGTTTTAATAAAAATCATTTATTTATTTATTTATTTTGGAATAAACATTAAACAAAAACGTGATTAGAATGTTGATTTTGGAAAGTTACAAATGGACTAAGGGTCTGGATTTTGAAATTAATTATAAGAATCCTTCCCATAGGAAATGCTTTTGTTTTGAATCTATCTATCTATCTATCTATCTATCTATCTATCTATCTATCTATCTATCTATCGGATGATATTTGAAGGTTGGACACTAGAGGGAACTAGAGGGAACTAAATATTACAATTAAAGGAGAAGAACACTTAAATTTGACTTACTAATACAGAATGGAGCAAAATGTTTTAACATTGTATGCATTGAAGGATATTTGTGAACAATGGACCCAGAAGTTAATTTTAAGAGTGTCTGCCATTATAGATAGACTGTCTTTAAAATATGTTATGGAAGAGGAACAAGTTTTATTGGACAAGTCTGAGACTGATCTGAAAGTGGATTTAAAAATGACAGACTACAAGAATGATATGAAAAAAGATGCTGCACTGGATATACAAATGAAACTAGCTGATGACTTAATAATTAAAAGGAATGTACAAATAACAAACCAAAAGTGTGACCTGGATAACTTTCCTGTATTGGATTTATAAAAGAGACTTCTTAAGGTTTGAAGAATTCTGTCAGAAGGGACAAAGAAAAAATGAAAAGAAATCAAGTTCCAGGACATTATTTGAAGGGACTAAAGATCAAGATTGCTAAAAGTAAAAGAAGAGAATTTAAAGTTGGTTTATTTGATCAAGGTTAAAATAGATATGTTGTTAACCCTGGTAACCCTTAATGGACTTTTGCTGACATCAGGACTGAAATGATGAGGTTTTAAGGATTTGTTTGTAGATAAGAGATGGGATATGGGAAGAAGAGATCATTTGTTATATTTTAAGAGAAGGTGATAAATTACTAAAAAATTTTATACCTGTTGTGATGAAGGGGGAAGTCATTTCTTTATATATTTCTTTTCTTTACTATATTCTTATTTTTTCTTTCTTTTCTATTTTTCTTTCTATTTTTTTCTGCACTTTCTATTTTTTCTATTTTTTCTTAATTTGTATTAGCTTCTCATCTTTTTAATTGTAGTGTTTAATAAAATTATTATATATAAAAAAATATGTTCTGCATTTGCTGTTGTTATAGGGATGTGCATCCCTTCAAGCTGAAGCCCAAAAGGTGCTTCAGAGGCAGGGAGAGTGTGGGCATGCATGCTACACCTCTCAATGTCTTTGATTCTTCCTTGGACTCTCATGGGAGCTGCACAATATGAATCTGAGCTAAGGAGGAGCCAGTAGCATGCCTGTGTCTGCTCCAAGCTCCTTTTTGGTTTTCAGTATGAAGCGCTGCAGAGAGCCACTTTGGTGTAATGGTTAAGGCACCAGGCTAGAAACTGGGAGACCGTGAGTTGTAGTCCTGCCTTAGGCACAAAGCCATCTGGGTGATCTTGGACCAATCACTCTCTCTCAGCCCTAGGAAGGAGGCAATGGCAAACCACTTCCAAAATCTTGCCAAGAAAACTGCAGGGACTTGTCCAGGGAGTGGCCAAGAGTCAACACTGACTCAAAGCACCCAAAAATTAAAAAAATAAATAAATGAAGGGCTGCATACCCCTACTGAATCATATTTAGCACTACTGCTCTGGACTACAGAAAAGTTGCCAAGGGTCAAGCCCCTGTACACACTTGAGTCTGTTAATGCAAGGGCCAAATGCTTTACCTATATTCCCCAGTGCAGCCTACTATTTTTCCCCTTTAAAAATTAGCAGTTCAAGGAACCCTTTTCAGCAGCCTAGTCTGTGGCCAGCCATTTTTTATAAAGTAGCACTGGTTTTGATTATGCTGCTGCTACTGCTGAAGAAAACGCTGTTATTAAAATATGAGTTATGTGTTTTGATTTCAAGAACAAAGGGGAAAAAAGAATACTAAGTGGTCTGCTGAGGCAACAAGCAATTTTCATGTGGTTGGTGAAAAAACAAGTTTGAGAACACTGGCTTTATGTAGTTCAAAGATTAAAAATGCTTTAGATCCACGGCCTGAGCAATCTCCAGCCTTTAAGATGGGCAGCAATATTCTTTCCATGTGGTCACTGGGAGTTAAGTAAAACTAAAAGACAGCAGCTTTTTTGGGTCACCAGGAACATCCATTCCAATCTGATAGCTCAACTGCAGAAGCTCTAGCATTTTACCTTTTGAAGTGTTTTCAGACTGCAGTGGGATCACGGGAATGTTTACTGCAAAATTAGACGGATGGTATTTGGTGGGGCATACGCCCAGCCTGAGATTGAATTTTAAAAAAAGCAGTTCATAGTGATTCATTACTAGAATTCATATTCCCTCCAAATCTGTCCATCGAAAATGATAGATGTCTCTCCCCTATCAGACATTTCTCTCCAGCAAAGGGAACATAGATGTAGGTATAGCTATTCATTGGTGGAAATGTTTGGAAATTATATACTGAACATGCTCCAAGGTTATTTTATTATTTTGGAGTTTTATTATTGGAGGAGAGGGTATTGGAGGGTATCATATTTGATTTCGTATTAGAATTAGCAACTTAACAATTGACTTTGAGGATATGGAGGGGGCAGGGAGAGGAGAAGGGAGGAGGAAATTAATGTTAGTGAAAAAAATATGTAAGACTTTTCACAATGTAGTCATGGTTATCAACAGTTTCTGATGAAATACCAAGCATGCCCTTTCTTAGCTTTTTGGGTACAGCCAATGGAGGCTGATGGTTAAACTTGTGACTAGGTCTTGGAAGATCCAGCTTCAAGTCCACCCTCAGCCATGGAGACTCACTGAGTGATTTAAAGCTAGTCTTTCCCTTTTACCTGAACCTGTCATACAAGATGTACTGTTGTGGGGTAACATCTTGTATAAGTTGTCTTGATATCCTGGTGAGGGGAAGAGAGAAAGAGAAGACACACACCCACACACACACCCCGCACATGCACACATAAGAGTACAGGTCTAAGGAGTGCTCAGGCTATTGATTGGGATAAAGTGGTAATATTATTTTCAGATGGATTAAAACCCTATTGCAAGAACCTCTAGCATACAAAAAATATCTAGTAGACTTTGTGGAGGAAGACTCACCCAAAAAAAGCACCACAAGTGATGAAGTTGCGTAGGGTTACTTAGCAACAAGTAGAAGGAAAAACCAAAGTAAGAGCTTATAGTTAAGACTAGGAAGGCAGCCATGAAATAAGGTGGAAGGGAAAGAAACACAGCATTTGAGAAAAGTAGATCCCCTAAAGGAACAGAAAAGCAACTTAGAAAATAGAAGAATAAAAGTGAGAATAATTTTCTTGCTATAAATAATCTCTCATAATAAGTCTTATTTTGTAAATAAACCAGTTTTGTGAATACATGTTGCTCAACCAGAATGGCTTGTTTTTGTTCTCTGATTTCTTGTCTGCATTAATCTGTGGCAAATTCAAAAACCTATGACGGTGAATCCATAGAGGCCAGTGTTCTGAGGTGATGATCCACTTGAAAGGTCCTCTCCTGCCTGTAGTGCCAGGAAGGACTCTCTGGCCGTAGCTCTCTGTCTTCTTCAAATCTGTAAATTCTGACATCCTTTATGGTGGCCTGTGAGGAGGCGTCAGCCTAGCACTGTTAGTTGGGATACAACAACTTTGCTCTACCTGGATGGTTTATTTATTTGGAATGGCATAGGTCAGTGTTGTCCAAACTTGGCCACTTTAAGATGAGTGGACTTCAACTCCCAGAATTCCCCAGCCAGCCATGCTGGCTGGGGAATTCTGGGAGTTGAGGTCCACTCATCTTAAAGTGGCCAAGTTTGGACAACACTGGCATAGGTACTACTACTGCTATGTACTTGATTGGTTATGCATTTTTCCTGTTCTCCTGTTCTGTGGTATCAAAAAGGAATGTGGGGTGGCTGATTGTCTCATCCATCTCTAGATCTTGTATGCATTTGAGAAGAAGGTTCCTGTGGCCGATGTAGCACAGGGCAATCTTCTCAAGCCAAGCTGGCATCTCCTGGCACCATTCCCAGGGAGACACAAATACAGGATAGCTACCTTACTACACGTTGAATGAAGTAATAATAAAACCTTACCATCTGGGGAAGATGGCCTTTGGAAGATCAGTAAGTGCAGAGTCTAACATTCCCTACCTGCAGCTCTTTCGAAAGGGAACGACAAAGCTGAATAGCAACATTCATTAAATGGAGGCATAAAACATATGGCGAATGTTTTCCAAATATTGGCAGATCCAGAGAATATTCAACATGAAATTTCACAAAGGAGTGATTTTGTTTCATCTGTTATTGGGGACCATATGCCTCTATTTCTATTGGCAATTTATTTTGTTAGTTCTATCCTTTACAACAATGGCTGTTAGATCCTCACAATGGTGTCTAAAAGGATTGCTCTTTTTTCTTCTCTAAGCTACTTTAATTAAAGCACCCAACTGCATCCAGTAGTGTTAGCAGAGGACAGCTGCTCATTACTGTGCAGCGCAGCAGCAGCCTTTTCAGTGCTTTCCTCTTTTGATTTATCCTTACTTAAAAAAGGAGAAGGAGAAAAGGAAGAAAGCAGATACTCCTTCATACCCATCTTGAATGTGTTCAGAAATAAGAATGCATCATTAGCAGCAGAGACACCACATCCAGGATTTGAGATAAGATGAAAGCCAAGTAGAAGTTTGCTAGTTCAGGCAGCTGAATGAAGCCATGCTGTTGAAGGTCACCACTCAAATTGTGTTCACCTCACCATGCCAAGGTGTCTTTTTTTTTTTTACCTCTCTCTCTTTCTTTAAATTGTCTGAGATATCAAAAGCCAGAGAAAGCTTTTTTTAATGGATCCATCTTCTCAGTCATTCTACCATTTGTAACGACTTTAATGATCCTGGCAATGGTACCATTGGCTGAATTAACTAAAAAAGGTCTCTCTCTGCCTCTCTCTCTCTCTCTCTCACACACACACACACACACACAAAGAGAGAGAGAGAATGAGAGAGAGAGATTTCCAGGTGTGACCACTGGCTAAAAATGCAGAAGGTTCACACCATCAGCCTAATAAAACACAGACTGCTGGATTAAATGGAAAGTATATTTATTATTTATTATTAAATTTATACCTTGCCCTTTTGCTTATTCAAGCACTCAAAGTGGCTTAGACAAGTTCTTAAATAAGCACCCAAGGCAGCACATTGAAAACCTTTTCACTAAAGTTCAAAGTCATCAGATGTAAACTACAGAAATCAATAAACAATTTTGTTGCCTGATGTGATTGAAAAGATGCCCATTGAAAGGATGTCCATTTCAGTCAGTGAAGTTGCTTATAAGGTTCTTAAGTTTGGCTTTTTAAGTGGAATTCCCCCATGATGAGCCCAAGCCAAATGTTTCTCCAGGCTGTGGAGCAAATGAAAGAAGTCATGGGAAGCTCCACTAAGATCAGCAGGAACCAAAGGTGGCTTGAAATGTTTGTGTGTTCTTCAGAATTGCCATGATTATGGTATGCTTCTAAATACTGTCAAATTACTATGTGAAATAAGAGCTTCATTTAGGAACAAAACAATCTGATAAGAAATAAAATTAAAGTGATGCCTTTTGGAAAGCTGTGAGCCTCATCAGAAGGTGGAAGAGTCATGGTTGTTGTCGTGGAGGAAAATGGGAGGAAGGATCACTATATATACTGCCATTAACTCTTGAATAAAGTCCACAGGATTTTATAGGGCTACAGCTGTTTGCTTTATGGAACAGGAATTGCAACAGCAAAGCAAACTTCAGAGGGGTCTTTTAGAGGAAGACACACACATGTGTAACTCTAACCTAATGCCTTCCTTCTCTAATAAGGAAACCCAGGAGAGGCACTTGGCTAAATTCCTATGTAAACACAACTCCCCTCTTCCTGTTTGAGAGTCACTAGCCGGGAAGGAACTTGCTAGGAGCTTTTTTTTAAAGGTCTTCCCAAAAATAGAAGAAGATAGAATCTGATCCAGATGAATACAAAATGAGAATTTTCCAGGACGTAGGAAAGAATCATTCACATGCTGACTTCTAGGATCAGTAATCAGTCAGACTACATTAGTCTTTTGTTTTTATTTTGGATGCGCTCAAAACCTTGCTCAATTCCTTTCACAGTTATTTCCCCATGAGGCTCATTCTTCATTTTGGATAGGCTTACCTATCGTTCCTTTGTTTACATTTAGGGACTTCCCCCAGTTGTAGCACAGCCATGCTCTGGCAACCTCCTTTTCCTGCCACATCCTCATGATATTGATTTCATCATGGCTCTAACCCATATGCTAAGCAGCTTAAAATCTTCCTTAGCTGTTCCAGCATGAAGAATTTTCCCCATTAGATAGGTGTCAACCCACAATTACACCATAGGTACAATTAGAGGCACTGGGCTGTCAATAATGCAGGCCCAGTGATGAGGTAAGTGAGATCCCTAACAGGAAAGTTTAAAATAATACAATTTTTAAATACATTTTAAAATGAAGAACAGTAGAATCTAGAAAAGAGGAGGCAATCTGACATGTCAGAGGAAATATCAAGAGAAACAGGCATCAAAGATCTTTTTAATGACAAGAATTGGAACACCAGGAGAACAAATAGCTCATGGCAGTCTAAGGAGGATGTGTGACCCTCCTGCTTTCTCCTGGGAAATTATACTGGTCTTATAGATCTCCTTTGACTTCTCTTAAAATTCCATGGACGTCTTCACCTAAGAAATAACCTCCAAATTAGCTTCCTATCTTGTTACAAGTTATCACATTAGGTGAAATCCAGTGACAGTTTAGGGATGTACAAAATCCTCTTGAGAATAGCAGTGATCCTCTTGAGAATCACTGCTATTCTTATCAAATTTCTCCCAAAATTCACTTGAGAAGCCATGCCAAGGGAGAAGCTGTGTTCCATATAAGATTCTAAGATGCTTGCAAGATTCCTTTCTAGATCCCAAAGTGACAATCTCAGCATGATCAATGACATAACATTCTGGATAGTACAATTCTAACCCTCAGATGAAATTACTGACTGAAGTATTCAGAGTATCTTTCTAATAGTATTATCGGAATTATTTTGACATTCAGCCTTCAAGAGATGCTATGGCAGACAAGTTCTAAACTTCATTGTACTTATGGTTTTTTCTTCTTGAGGTTGTCAGAGGAAATACATACTGTATGTGCAGCTTTTTGTAGAACAGTTAAGTTGGAATGGATAGGTTTTACTTAACTTTTGCGTAGCTGATAAGTGTACAGGAACACTGTCAAAGTGCCATCCACTTTCAGAGGAGATGTTTGAAAAAGGGAAAACTTTAGCTTAATGTTAGGAAGAAATTTAAAATATTTCTTCAGTCTGAAGATGGGAGAAATTTTAAGGCAAACTTACCCAAAGCTCACTAGTGATGCCTATATGCAAATAAATATACAATTACAACATTATAACCACAAATTTTCTGAACGTTGTGGTACAGTTTAATTTTTTTTAATGTACAAATATATATTTGTGGGGGAAATGCCCACTTAAATAAGGAACTGAAGTGTTTGGAGATAGATGCAATGAAGTGTCTTTTATCAGCATGCACAACTACAGTGATCACTGGGCATAATGCAAAAGAGTCCTAAACTAAGCAGGTTTACAGGTTATATGCCATCTGAAATGTTACATAGGAATGAAAACAGTATAAATCATACTATGATCTTTACAACCAGAATGTAGCATCTAATAATACTATGGGATGACCTTACTGTGGCTCTCCAAGTGCCTCTCCAATCCTCTCTAAGGGGACCCTATACCCACCCACCCCTAGTTACAGTTACAGACATGTAACATAAATCATAACATTTATTGTATCTATATACTGGCTCCCTTCTCACCAATGGAAAGAGAGCAGTCTGGTTTCTATTACCTATCTTCTTTCACTCCAGGGTCATCAAGTGGTTTCAGTTTCCCTGTTCCTTTCATTTCTGTGCTTTTCCTCATGCAAATGCCATGTACAAATCAACATACATGACATTAACCCTTCTGTCTGTCTGTCTGTCTGTCTGTCTGTCTGTCTGTCTGTCTGTCTGTATCTATCTATCTATCTATCTATCTATCTATCTATCTATCTATCTATATCTGGAAAATACATGTAAAATACCTATTAGAAAAAAGTATTTGCTTAAAATGTATTTAATAAGAAAAGTTCGTACAAACAACTAATATATATCAGGAGAAATACATATAAAATGCATGCAAATTGTTGTGGATAAATTATATATGTGTACTAATGTAGATATGTAAAATTAAACTTGGAATTATCATTATTAATTATTAAATTTATAGATCCCCTTAATCAGCATGACTCAGAGCTACATTTGTTGTTGTTGTTCAGTTGTTAAGTCGTGTCCGACTCTTCGTGACCCCATGAACCATATCAAGCCAGGCCTTCCTGTCCTTCACTGCCTCCCTAAGTTTGCTCAGTTTCATGCTCATTGCTTCAGTGATGCTATCTAACCATCTCATCCTCTGCCGTCCTCTTCTCCTTTTGCCTTCAATCTTTCCCAGCATCAGGGTCTTTTCCAAAGAGTCCTCTCTTCGCATTAGGTGACTAAAGTATCTGAGCTTGAGCTTCATTATCAATCCTTCCAATTAGCAATCAGGGTTGATTTCCTTTAAGATTGACTGGTTTGACCTCCTAGCAGTCCAGGGGACTCTTTAAGAGTCTTCTCCAGCACCACAGTTCAAAGGCATCAATTCTTTGGCGCTCAGCCTTCTTTATGGTCCAGCTCTCACAGCCATACATTACTACTGGAAAAACCATAGCTTTGACTATGCAGATCACCTTGTTGGCAAGGTGATGTCTTTGCTTTTTAATATGCTATCTAGGTTTGCCATAGCTTTCTTCCCAAGGAGCAAGCATCTCTTAATTTCATGGCTGCAGTCTCCATCTGCAGTAATCTTGGAGTCCAAATAAATGAAGTCTGTTACTGCTTCCATTTCTACCCCTTCTATTTGCCAGGAATTGATGGGTCCAGATGCCATGATCTTAGTTTTTTTAATGTTGAGTTTCAACCCAGCTTTCGCACTCTCCTCTTTCACCCTCATCAAGAGGCTCTTTAGTTCTTCTTCACTTTCTGCCATTAGAGTGGTATCATCTGCATATCTGAGGTTGTTGATATTTCTCCCTGCAATCTTAATTCCAGTTTGTGATTCTTCCAGCCTGGCACTTCTCATGATGTACTCTGCATATAGGTTAAATAAGCAGGGTGACAGTATACAGCCTTGTCGTACTCCTTTCCCTATTTTGAACCAATCGGTTGTTCTATGACCGGTTCTAACTGTTGCTTCTTGGCCCGCATACAGATTTCTCAGGAGACAGGTAAGGTGGTCTGGTACCCCCATCTCTTTAAGAATTTGCCACAGTTTGTTGTGATCCACATAATCAAAGGCTTTTGCATAGTCAATGAAGCAGAAGTAGATGTTTTTCTGGAACTCTCGTGCTTTCTCCATGATCCAGCGAATGATGGCAATTTGATCTCTCGTTCCTCTGCCTCTTCGAAACCCAGCTTGTATATCCGGTAGTTCTCGGTTCACATACTGCTGAAGCCTAGCTTGTAGGATTTTGAGCATAACCTTGCTAGCATGTGAAATGAGTGCAATTGTGTGATAGTTTGAGCATTCTTTGGCATTGCCCTTCTTTGGAATTGGAATGTAAATTGACCTTTTCCAATCCCGTGGCCACTGTTGCGTTTTCCAAACTTGCTGGCATATTGAGTGCAACACTTTAACAGCATCGTCTTTTAGTATTTTAAATAACTCAGCTGGAATACTGTCATCTCCACTAGCTTTGTTGTTAGTAATGCTTCCTAAGGCCCTCTTGACTTCACTCTCTAGGATGTCTGGCTCAAGGTCAGTGACCACACCAGCATGGACATCAGGGACATTAAGATCTTTTTTGTAGAGTTCTTCTGTGTTTTCTTGTCACCTCTTCTTAATCTCTTCTGCTTCTGTTAGGTCCCTGCCTTTTTTGTCCTTTATCATGCTTAACTTTGCACAAAACGTTCCTTTGATATCTCCAATTTTCTTGAAGAGATCTTCCCCATTCTATTGTTTTCCTGGGTTTCTTTGCATTGCTCATTTAAGAAGGCCTTCTTATCTCTTCTTGCTATTCTCTGGAGATCTGCATTCAGTTGCTTATATCTTTCCCTTTCACCCTTACTTTTCGCATTCCTTCTTTCCACAGCTATTTGTAAAACCTCATCAGACAGCCATTTTGCTTTCTTGCATTTCTTTTTCTCTGGGATGGTTTTAGTTGCTGCCTCCTGTACAATGTTATGGACCTCCGTCCATAGTTCTTCAGGCACTCTGTCTACCAAATCTAATACTCTAAATCCATTCATCACCCTCACTGTGTACTCACAAGGAATATGATCTAAGTCATGCCTGAGTGGTCTAGTGGTTTTCCCTACATTCTTCAATTTAAGCCTAAATTTTGCAGTAAGAAGCTCATGATCTGAGCCACAGTCAGACCCTGGTGTTGTTTTTGCTGTCTGTATAGAGCTTCTCCATCTTTGGCTGCAAAGTATATAATCAATCTGGTTTCGGTATTGACCATCTGGTGATGTCCATGTGTAGAGCCGTCTCTTGTGTTGTTGGAAAACAGTGTTTGCTATGACTAGCTTGTTCTCTTGACAGAAATCTATTAGCCTTTGCCCTGCTTCATTTTGTACTCCAAGGCCAAACTTGCCTGTTATTCCGATTACTCTTTGACTTCCTACTTTAGCATTCCAATCCCTTATGATAAAAAGGACATCTTTTTTTGGTGCTAGCTCTAGAAGGTGTTGTAGGTTTTCATATAACGGGTCAACTTCAGTTTCTTCGGCATCAGTGGTTGGGGCATAGACTTGGATTACTGTGATGTTGAATGGTTTGCCTTGGATTCGCACTGAGATCATTCTGTTGTTTTTGAGGTTGTACCCCATTACTGCCTTTCCCACTGTCTTATTGACTATGAGGGCTACTCTATTTCTTCTAAGGGTTTCTTGCCCACAGTAGTAGATATAATGGTCACCTGAATTAAATTCACCCATTCCTGTCCATTTCAATTCGCTGATTCCCAAAATGTCGATGTTCAATCTTGTCATCTCATGTTTGACCACATCCAGCTTGCCTTGGTTCATAGATCTTACATTCCAGGTACCTATAAAATATTGTTCTTTACAGCATCAGACCTTCTTTTCGCTTCCAGATACATCCACAGCTGAACATCCTTTCGGCTTTGGCCCAGCCACTTCACTCT
The DNA here is from genome assembly GCF_059951505.1 of Python bivittatus. NCBI lineage: Eukaryota > Metazoa > Chordata > Lepidosauria > Squamata > Pythonidae > Python > Python bivittatus. Next base: position 64,014,393 of record NW_028277030.1, on the reverse strand, counting down.
TTCTGGAGCTACTTGGAATTGCCCTCTGCTCTTCCCCAGTAGCATATTGGACATCATCTGACTTGAGGGGCTCATCTTCCGGCGTCATATCTTTTAGCCTTTTGACATTGTCCATGGGGTTTTCTTGGCAAGGATACTGGAGTGGGTTGCCATTTCCTTCTCCAGTGGACCACATTTTGTCAGAACTCTCTGTCATGACCTGTCCATCTTGGGTGGCCCTGCACGGTATAGCTCATGGCTTCACTGAGTTATGCAAGCCCCTTCGCCACGAAAAGGCAGTGATCCATGAAGGGGCAGAGCTACATACTTTGGGTTAAAAACATGATAAAACAACACCAGAATATATGAACAAATATAATAATATTTCATGTATTTGTGGGGAATATATGAAAAGTCTGATGGCAACCACTTAAGCTGTCATCCTGAACTTGCTGGAAAAGACAAAATTTTGACCCTTTCCTGAAGGTCAGCAGGACCTCAGGAGGGAATCCAGTTCTAAAGAAAAGGAGCAGCAACAGAGGGTGCCACAAGATGGCATTGCTTTTTGAAGATGGAACAAGGAGCATTCCTACCCTCCCAGATCTTATAAGGTGGGCAGAAACAATTGGAAAAAGGGGCTTCCATAAATATCCAGACCTCGATCCATGTAAGACGTTATAGTTAGAATTAACACCTTGAATTTCACTCAGAAACCAACCAGTGTAGCTTATGAAGAAGAGGTGTCATATGGATGTACTGAGTTGTGCCATATTTGCACAGTCAAGTTCTGGATCAGAGGTAGTTTCCAAGTGGTCTTTAAGGAGGACCTCATGTACAGCACATTGCAGTAGTTCAAACAGGAGATGACCAAGGCATGAATGACCATAAGAAGGGTTAATTGGTTTAGAAAAGGGTGCACTTGGCACCCAAAGCCCACCTAGCCATGGCTGTCACTTGATCTTCTCAAGTCCAGGAGAACTCCCAAATTGCATACCAGTTCTGTCAGGGGAAGTGCAACACCATTGAGAAGGAAAGATGGAAAATACCCACATATAACCAAATCCTGAACCCAACGCTATTTGGTCTCACTAGGTATGAATTTGAGCTTATTTCTCCCCATCCAGACCATAATAGCCTCCAGGCATTCAGACACGACCTCAGCAACATCACTTGATCACTGGGGCCAAGACATATAACTGTGTTTCATCAGTGTACAGATGAAACCTGTATGCCATGGAATGACTTGTCCCTGTGTCTCCTTTAGATGTTAAATAGAAGGAAAAGTGTTTAGCCCTGTGGAACCCTGTGGAGCATTAGAAATTCAGTTAATTCCTTTTATTAATTATATAGTTTGTTTGGTTTAGAGTTAGCACATTCATGTGAACCCAGGCACTGTGTTTTTTAAACCATGACATACAGTATAGTATACTTTGAGAACCCAGGCAATTATAGTTTATTTGATAAACCATAAATTAGCAAGATCTGTGAATCAAGCTAGTGAAACTGGACGCAGTTGCCCTGTTCCAAGATGGTTCCATCTGATTTTCTATCTAGATCTGAAGTGTGATTTAGAAAAACTGAGCTCCCTTCTATCTATGGGATGTAGCATTTAAAAAACATATCCCTCGTATGGGTATATACTTCTTTAACTGTGAAAATAGTCTAATTTTGGCATCCAATGCAGCCTTTCTCTGCTATACCTACATAAGATGCACATGCTATAGCCAGCCCTGCCCCCCTGCTTTTTGAGCCACTCCTTCTCACATAGCAAACTGTACAATTCCCCTAAAATTACTTTGGACAGAAGTTCAAGTCTGAGACTACAATATGTCTTCACCATATGACTATATAGGCTTTTCTATCCGTTCTAACTTTCTAAATAGTAGAATGCAACATAAAAAAGGAATGAAAGATTGACCTTCCTCTCCCAAAGAGCCATCATGGCCTTTTCCTGGGTATCCGTTCCTGCAACAGTCCCAAATAAAAATACAACCCTTTGTTTTAGTCCAGCAGGACATGAAATAGGTGTCTGGTTATACTTTTTTTTTCAATCTAGAATTAAGCTCAATTTTCATAGGTTCTCCAAAACTTCAAATAATCAATTGTGCTTGTAATATGATTGAAACTGGCCACTGCCTTTCTTTGTTCTCTCTGGGCTTCCCAGTAAATACCTCCTGACCTTACCACCCCTCTAGAACACTGTGATTGGGACAACCTCTGGTGATCGGTTCACACGTTTATTTTAGATGTGATGACATTGTACCTGTTAAGCCTTCACCATAGTGTTTCTATTAGTGACAAATTTCCCCCCTTTGGGGCTTCCATTGGCACTGCACAACCACTCCACAGCAAGACAATGAATGTGTTATGACTCACAGCCAGTCACATCAGAGCCATCCAATGCGCTGCAGATAAATGTCAGTCTATTCTGAACTTCCCCAATCCAGATTTTGCACAGATCCAAAATGTACCTCTAACTTTTTGCACTGAAGATTAGTCAGCTTTTAAAAGCTTTTTTAAGGTTACAGTTGAAGCACAGAATTTAGATTGGACCATCCAGAGCTGTGGCCAGAACTCAATGAACAGAATGCCATCACCGTGGAAAAGATTGCTAAATATTGGCATTTCCTGAGCTGTCTAGAAAGACTTCTGCTGGTGTGAAGTCCATACTAATTATTTTGCACTCAGCTGACAAGAGGAAGGGTGAGGGAGATTATACCTGCCTGGGCAAATTTTTGTCCAGCTGTAGATTCCATTAATTATAACACAGTGTTGTGCAAACTTGGCCACTTTGATGAGTTGACTTCAACTCCCAGAATTCCCCAATCCACTCATCTTAAAGTGGCCAAGTTTGGACAACACTGTTATAACAACTGATTCCACAGAATCCATTTGCATGCAACAATGTAGACTGATGCAACCTCAGCTCTATTAAGGTGCCTCAGCTGGGCTGTCCACCAAACAATCCTATTTCAAATACTTGCTCTGTAGTGTTGTCTCCGTTGCTAATGAGCCATCAGCTTGGCTTTCTCTGTTGAAATTATAGTGCACATGTTTAAAAAGGAGGGGAAAGGGATCTGGTCACAACCCAAGAGGATGGCAATCCTGATAACCATGAGCAAGTAAATTTTAAATAAAGCGTAAGTTAATTGCCTGCAGTAATGTGGCATTATTGTAATCACTGATGCTTATACATATCAGCTGATATTAACTTTTATTTTTCAGACAGTTACAAAGCATCTTTAACATGTGCATTGCCAGATGGATTCTGCCAAGTGGCAGAGTGATCAACTGTTCTGATGTTTTTTGTTACAGAAAAACTAATAAACCACTGGGCACATGACAGATGTTGGTATGTTACACAGGTGCTATCATGGTGTTAGGCCCATTCTATTATTTTCAAAGGCCCATTTCACAGAAGAGTAGAACCATCCATATTGTTGGATTGTTAAGAGACAAGTCAGAATATTGGGGCCAGCAGCTGTACCAGTCATCAGCCAAGGAACATATTAAAACATGTGTTCTGTTACAGAGGAGAGCTCTTAGGCCAAATCTCATAGCCCTTCTTATTCAAGAAGGACCAATAGGCCAGGATATATGGAATCAGTCCAGAGCCCGAAACTGCATAATTTCCAGGAAACTATACAAGTCAGGCTTACAGAAATTTGCTATATGGCTTAGCTGCATATTGAGTTAAAAGTTCCTGGATGTAGTCCTTTTGTCCCCAACATGCTGAGTCTATTAAGAAGTTCCTTGGTTTACTTGTTCAGTTCCCAGCTGCATCTAATTTTATTTTTTCCGGATTCCTTTAATGAAAAGCTTCGGCCTCAACTATAGCAAGTATTTCCAGCAATGTTTCTGGGCCACATATAGATCCCAGAGACATTGCCTTCTAACTTATTGGTGTTTTGTGATTGACATCTACCATGGGAACCATTATGGGCATGCCACATAACAAGACTTAACCCATCATCTGGTACTGATCTTGTCTGAGGATAAGTCTGGGGTATTATGCAATTCACGCATTACTGACTGAGGTAGAGCAAAATGTTTTTCCATCAGAAAAACTGTCTTTAGTATCTGTGCATGGTAGAGAGATATATCATGACTTTGGGTTTTTCAGATTAGAACATGTTTTCTGAACAATAATTTATGCAGAAATACAGACATTGTGTTTGTCATAGAGCAATTAATTCTTACATTTTTACAGTAAGAATATACTTTTCCAGGCTATAAGAAAAATATCCCTCCTAATGAAGGATTATTAGACATTTGGGGAATATTGTGTTATTTTGTACATGTTTCATTGAGTAGCCCAAAGGGTAAATTACATGCCGTATGTTAAAACTCTAAATTTCCTGGTTTTTGCCTAGACATCTCAGTGGATCTTGCAACTCTTAGCTGTCTCCCTCTCTCCCCAGCCTGAAATCATATGTGCTTAAGCACAGCTATCCAAATGAAATTTTTGCTGATTGCACTAGGAGTAGACAATAATTATTTCTGAACATGCCCTAAATATGTTTTCGTAAATAGCTTACCCTAACACACAAAGCAGCAAAAATACTCTAACTTCCCCATTACCACCAATCAATATAGAATATTTTAGATCTCTTATTATAGATCTTGTCAAAGAAACACTGAACTCTTATAAAAGCTGCTGAAAGAATGCCTCAGATAGCAGTATTGAAAATCCAAAATGGATTTTGGCTTATTTTTTTCATGGGAGTAAAAGGTAACATACAGAAAAGACGTGGAACATGAAAAATAAATTTAATTATAGTGTTTAGGGAGAAGCAATGGGTGATGGAGGCATTCAGAGTGAAGGTTGATTGTCGCCGCTTATTCTCAAAGAACCAACATGCCTGCAGTCATACTGAGCATGGCAAAAGATACTGCCAAAATTCAGCAAAGTAAAATAAGAGTATAGCCCATTACCAGCTCATAAAAAGCAACTGGAATGAGGGGACTGCATTAACTGCTGTAAGTGCTTATCATGCTGCTACACGTTGCTCTGCAATGATTTCTAAAAACATGGTTATACTATGCATGGGGTTAGTGCAAGAAAAATGTGCCCAAGAAATTTGGTCATGTGCCAAATGAAAGTGAGTTCATTTCTCTAATACGATCTACAGTAAACCTTTCTCACCAAAGTAAATGAAATAGAGAAAAATAATGTATTGGCTTTCATACTCAGTTCTCCCTTAGTTCCCAATTGCTAGTAAAGAACATTAAACATCCACTGTTGCAACTCATTTCCTATTTATTCATTTTTTAAAAGTTCACTGTACACGTGTTGCACGTGTCCTATATATGCCATTGGACTAGTCTAAAAAGCCCAGGTTCATGGTTCTATTCACTAGTGTCCATCTGCTGATGGAACAACGGTGTCCACATACTGTTGGGGCCTTGCAAAATTTCACTTAGCATGGCCATTGATTATTGTACCCATTTATTGTTTCTTGGTTGGCTGGGCCTCCTTATTTCAAGAAATAGGAAAAAGGAGCATAATTGGCCGCTCAGCTCAAACAACTAATTTATGTCCCTAAAGTTTTAAATTGAGTTTTCTTGAATATATGTAGGGGTAAAAAAAAAAAAAAAATGACACAACAATGTTAAATAATAAAATGAGTGAAATCCTTATACGGGCATGTGCTTTATATTTCTCCCTTATATCTTTCAAACTCTAGAACAGATTCCCACTATTCTGACACTTGGAAGTGGCTTAGTTTAGTGCAAACTTCTAGAAAGAGTAGCAGACTGGATGGAGATATTTTTATTGCATGAAATCCATGGCTAACTCATTATCTTTGATGTTCTACCTAGAAGGATGGAGGTAGAACCTTCCAGCAGTCCTGGTGGGGAGGCATGGAGTTTGCTTCTCTTCCATACAGCAGTTCTAGTTCTGCAGCTGAGGAGGAGCCGTGGATGGACATTACCCCCACTTCTCTTGCTTTTATTGACTGCCTCAGGCATGGTTTATTTTCCCTCATTGGTCCTTTCATTCTTTTCCTTGTGGCTGACTTTTCAAATGGATTACTGGCAAATGAGGTTGTAAAAATCATTAGCTGTAGTCAGCAGATGCTAGATGCTGGGAGCAGGCAGTTCTAACAACTTCTTTTCTTTAATTAAAATTGTAAATAAATCATGAGTCTTTGCAAGCAGAAGCCTACAATCTTTGAGGAAGATGAAAGATACATTCCAACTGCTTGGAGCCTTGATGATACTTCTTTCCCTCCACTTTTCTCTATTTCTTGCTGGCCTTCACACAACAGCCCATATGTACTGCTTCACTGTTTAAAAATCATGATTCCAGAAGATCAAAACCAAAAAACATCTGTGACTCTTGCTGGTCCATAAGCACATTTACATTTCTTGACAACAAATGTGGCTTAAAAAACAAAGGAATTTTCCTATATTTACCAGTCCATTGATGTGTGTTCTGCCCACTTTTTTTGGAGATCCAAACCTGATGGCACCAATTCTTCAGCTTTTCATGACCTAAGGACCACAGTTATGTAAACAGAGAGTTTAGGCTTTATTCTGTGTACCCACTTTGTCTGTCGCTCTGCCTGTTCTTTCTCTAAGAGACTGCTTGAGGTCATTTCTTTCTGCCCTTCTTTCCCAGGTATACCCATAAATAGAACACATCCTCTTGGACCATCCTCCTGGTAGGATGTACTGTAGCTAGCAATTGCTGGGCTTTGCCTGTCCCTATAATGTATTTCCTGCATATAAATCTCCTTTCTGTTCTACTTATAAAACATGCTTCGTTCATCGCAGCTCAGATCAGATTCCTACTTTCAGGAATGCTCCTACAGAATGCCTCAGGCTCCAACATCTCTAATACATTTGTGGAATGGAGATGGTGGCATATTAAGTTACTGCTAAGTTAGAAATCCAATAGTTCTTTTTCTTTTTTCTTTTTAATTATTTTTTGGTATTTTTTGTTAAATATGATCCGTTTGTTTTTTTCCTTTTATTACCATACTATTACTATACAAGTAGGACCGGGAGCTCTGCCATTAAGTGATGCAGTCGCTAAGTGGGAAATCACATGATCATGACTGTACTTTCCTTTTCCCCATTCCCCCACCCTTTGGAATATTCACCCTGGCACTGGGATAGCCAGCTTGCAGCTGCTGCCTGTAACTGACAAGATTTCAGGTAGTCTTCATATAATGACTGCCCTGTTTAGCAACTGTTTGAAGTTACAACAACACCGAAAAAGTAACTTTACAACCAGTCCTTGCATTTACGACTGTCGTAGTGTCCCTGGAGTCACATAATCGAGATTCAGGTGCTTCGCTGAGTTGGGCTTTTACAACTATCGCAGCATCCCACTGTCATGTGAATGCCATTTGTGTGCTTCACAGCCAGCTTCCAACAAGCAGAGTCAATGGAAAAGGTAGCAGTAAAATTGCAAATCGCAGTCACGTGATGTCTCTCTTAATGTCCACAGGTGATTCGCTTAATGACCGTGACAGAAGTGAGATCATAAGTCTGTCATGGTCCACTTAGCAATGGAGTTGCCAGCCCCAGTTGTGGTCATTAAGTGAGGACTATCTGTACAGTAATCAGTTTCACACCTTCAGCTTTTGTTTGCCTCCTAATAATTTTACTTCAGCTTTCCTTTTTCCCCATTTTGGAATGTGCTGGGATAATTAGCAAGAATGGAATTAATGTTTGTATTTACTTTCATTGGAGAGGAAGGGATTACGAGAGAATAAGCAGGCACACAATGGGGAAAACACCTAGCCCTATAAAAAAAGTCAAATAATTTTATGCTTGTAATATTGATATTTTAAATTGTAATTAATATTGACAGAAGATCTATTTCCTTTTTCCCTATTTCCAATATTCTAAATTATCTACCCAACAAAATGTTAATAACTTTAATTAATAATGTACAAATGTCATTGTACTGAAACAATATAATGCACCAAGATTATCACATTGTAATAAAAAGCCCCCCCCAAAAAAATGTTTGTGCGGTGTCCCAAAATATTTGTGCTATAAAATGTCAACTAAATTGGGGGGGGGGGAGTTGCTTGTTTATTTGTTTTGCCTTCCAGTTCCTGTGAGAACAGACTGTATGACTAAACAATTGTGGAAAAATATTTTATAATTTCTAATTATATTCATTATGATACAATATAAAATATTTGAAAATCAATTCAGACCATAATTAAAACTTCCACTTCCATGTAAATTTGGGAGAAGGAGGGCATTTGCATAAACAAGCACTTTGTTTTGCCTATAATCTCAGTTTCCTGTGCAATTACTAAAAAGGTTTGCATTTGAAATGTTAATGGGTTGATGTCTGAACCTGGCAATTTAGAGGGCATAAATGGCCTACAGGGGGAAAAATATAAAAACTAAACACACCGAAAATATAATCCTATACAATTAGAAAAAAAAAAAAAAACCATTCTTTTGTGTTAAATAAAAAAGAGTACTTTGAAATCCCATAATTCTGCAATACATTGTATCAGAACTAACCCAATACCCCAAAGGAGTTGCTGGCTTTCAAATTCTTTAAACCTCCTGATCAGGCCATGTGGGGAAAGAGGTATGAAAGATTCCCAAATTAAACTTAGTTAAGACTCATCCTGAAGATGGAGATTGCAAGTTGAATTATATGATCGCAACTAGTAAGTGTGCGAGATACCAGATCGCTTCTACCAGAAAGCAAACTATCCCCTTCTGCCATACATGGAGGACACCCAAGTCGTAGAAGGCTGCCCTGTAAGTTATGTAACTTGAATTACCAGTTATGTAAATCACTTTACTAGTTATCAAATTCATGATAGCTACATGACAGTTAGCACCCTACTCTTTTGCCTTGCCTTGTAGCTATCATGAATTTTGATACATTGAGTTCTGAGAAAGTATGCCAGTATAGTCTACTCTACAGATGATGAGTACAACTCTTTTATACAAATGCCACTCTTTCAGAGCTTGTATAAAAGCTAAAGGCAATGCATACTGTAGCACCCAAATGTTGCCCTTGTGGAGTAGGTTGGTCTAGAAATAGTCACTGACCCAAAGTCTCCCAGCAAGCTCCCACAACTGAGGAACGTGGGCTCTCACTCCTAGTCAAATATCTCAACTGCTATAGTATACTGGTTCTTACCAGTGTGATGACTATTTTCCAGATAATCATTTAGTGAGTTTCCTGAAAGATGTATCCTTGGAAAGGGTAAGATCTCAGCACAAGTTCTTCCTATGCTGACTAGGTTTTATGTGGCAAATTGAGAAATAAGGGCTTATTTGGAAGAGCAAGAACACAGAGTGGACAGATGAATAATATTATTTTAATTGGGCCATTCATATTTTTATTTTTCTGTGACCTGTCATGTGACCTTTTCCACATGATCAGTCTATAGAGCAGACACTCAATGATAAAATGTAATATTAAGCTGAGTTTTGTGATATCACTTAACAATGCTGTAAAAACTTTCCTGAAAGTAGATGTAAAAATACAATATATGAACTAAACCTGAAATGTCAATATTTGCAGTTTGCTTCTGTTTAACTTGTACGGTAAGTGGAAGTACAAACTTTATCAGCCATGGAGGAATTAAAGCTGACAGAAAGTTCATGAGTCTGGTCTTGTGTAACCCCAATATTATTGCTAAGCTTAGACTTTTAATTAGCTTCCAGTGCATCCAAGGATTTAACATGCCAGCAACTGGCAAGTTAAATGAGAAAATTACTTGAGCTATTTACCATTACAAACACGTGCATACAGACATGCACATACAATGTCAAAGGTTAAGTATAACTTAGATTGTTTATCATGTGCTTCTGTTTAATTTAAATGCAAGAAAGGGAAGAATGTTTGGCCAGAATAATAAGGTTGCATTTAGTAGCCAATAGGTACTTTGCCCACTTATATATATAGAGAGAGAAATATTATCTATATATATGTAGGTATACGCACACACACATACACACATCTCCCTTCTCTGGAATGATGAGATCCATTAGTGCAGTTATTTTTCCTGCGTTACATTTTTTTTTCCACGAAGAGCTAAGGAACTCGTATGATGGCTTGGTTCTTACTGAAGGTACTGGGATAGACAGAAGAATACAGAAATGAACAAAAACAGTTTGCATTCAGAATCATGTAGCTGCAATATACAGTATCTCTAGTTCTATCTGAAATGAATTATATAGGTCACATCTCTCCCAGAGAAGTCATGGACCAGTGACAGATCAGCATTTGACTTCCAAGGCTGGGAGTTGGCTTTTAAAAACTTTACTTGTCCACCTGATATATTTTGGTATATGATCAATTACTTCAAATTCACAACTCAGAGAATATCCTTTGCCATTTATGTATTGGATTTATACAGCTGCCCATCTCAAATATATGACTCTGGGTGGCTTTTTGCGATGAATCATGGAATTAGAATGTACTTAGAATAACATGCTACTCTATTACAGTTAAATAATTCTAGATTCTAATGTAATTTTGTAAAAACTGTGCCATTGTTCAACTATTTTTACACTTAGCAGCAAATAATCCAATAATAGCCAACTCTTTCCTTCCTTCCTTCCTTCCTTCCTTCCTTCCTTCCTTCCTTCCTTCCTTCCTTCCTTCCCTCCTTCCCTCCTTCCTTCCTTCCTTCCCTCCTTCCCTCCCTCCTTCCTTCCTTCCTTCCTTCCTTCCTTCCTTCCTTCCTTCCTTCCTTCCTTCCCCATTTCTCAGTACACTTCCTAATATCAGTTTCCTGTACAACTTTTCATTTACAAGGCTATTCCCCTATACTACTTTCATTACTGCTGGACATTTTAGTTTTATATAAAAATAATAACAAGCTTATAAAAAGTAATTGCTTCAGGGATCTAAGGGAGACATTTTCAGTAGTAACCAGCTAAATTTCTCATAATTATGATTATATGGGGAGGGGGGAGTGGAAAAATGGAAAAATAAAACAAGGATATCTTTTCCAACAGAAACTGAAGAACAGGTCCAAGTACTCTGTAAGTCCTTACATGGATTTAGTCCCTGCAGTTTTCTTGGCAAGGTTTTTCAGAAGTGGTTTGCCATTGCCTCCTTCCTAGGGCTGAGAGAGAGTGACTGGCCCAAGTTCACCTAGCTGGCTTAATGCCCAAAGCAGGACTAGAACTCACGGCCTCCCAGTTTCTAGCCTGAAATCCTTACCTGGCAGTGAGTCTTGCTGGATTTCATAAAGTTTATGTTTTTAAAAATATTTTCTTTGTTTTCATTGTGAAAAAAAAGAAAGAGGAAAAAACAAAAAGGAATTCACTAAGGATTTACAAAATATAAGAACTGCACAAGAATTTGCAATACTCTCTACCTATAGAAATATCATATGTATAGATGAAATAGATTGATTCCATGACCTTTTTGAACGTTGGATTAAAAATTATTGTTTACTATTTAAATCTTTAGATATTAGAGGAAGAGATGAACATATTCTACATTTATACCTGTACCAAGGAAAGTTGGAATTTACTTTTCTTTTTCTATCTCTTTCCTTTTCTGATGTTTCTTTCCCTTTCTTTTTGACTTTTTTGTATTTTAATCTTTCTGAAATTTAATAAACTTTGTAAAAAAAAAAAAAAAAGAACTTGCAATGCTCCATTATTCTTAGAAGTAATAATGAATTAAAACAGATAAAGAAAATCATATATCAGTTTGCCACCTTATTTAGTAATAAATATTAACTATTAAAAACAAATCAGAAATAGACAAAAAACAGCCTAGATAAGAATTTTTAATCAAATTAATAAGAATATAAAAAGAATTGTCAAGAATTTCTAGCTAATCTGAAGCAGTACCTTTATGGACAATCAAAGAGGATCTAGTGTTTTAAAACTGGATGTGGCAGAAGTCCATATGCAAAATTCTAGTCCATAAACAGTTTCTAAATTAAATTAAAGCTAATGTCATATATATATGAAATTATTATTTTTAATAAACATATATAGAATGATATCACAATAACAAATGATATGGTTGTGCAAGTTGGCTTTGTTTCACCTTAATGAGACACTTCACACCACAGAGACAATGCTGTGGGCCTCACTGAGCTCAGCAGTTCATCTCAGAGAACTGCTTTGTATCACTTTGGGGGCCTCCTCCAACTCTCCCAATATCCAGAAGAGGCTTCCAGTACACATGGAAGACTTGTAGGATGACTAAAAGCCCCAGAGGAGTTCCCAGAAGCAAGGCTAAATGAAACAAGGCCACACCTTTGGATTGCTCTTTAGAAGTGGTGTTGGCCTTCCTTTATGGGGCAATTTCAAAGGCATGCTTTGCTCGAAGCCTCCTGGAAGCGAAACATCAAGCTTTGCACAGCCCTATGGAATCAAACCTTTCATGATTTTATATTTCTATGTTCTTAAATACAGAAAGGTTCTTCACAAAACATTGAAATGACAATAGCAGGCCTGTTTGCCATTGTATGTTTTCAAATTGCAGATAATTTAAGGTAACACTGTCATGTCTAGGTTTTCAGTAATAGCTTTTTAAGCAAATGACTTAAGTTTGTTTTAAAAGAAAAAGGGTAAAAAAACTAGTGCAGCATCATGTTTCTACCTAGTCAACTGCGTACACCAATGTTATATATACACGCACTGATCATTAATAGGGCTGGCTATCACATGGATGGCCAAATTACAAATATTCTACATGTTGCCCTTTGAAATATAGTAAGAAGCAAAGGGTTAGAGGGGTGTGATGAAAAAGGAGGGCTTCTCCTACTGAAGGAGATACTTAGCATAGAGAGATGATCACTTTCAAACTATGTCACCCACTAAGGCTGAGCCAGGAGCACTGGCTACATGTTCGTTTAAGGGGGTCAGGATGCTTAGATGACCTTACATTTCTGACTGCTTTGGCCTATGACTACGAAAAATAATAACCAATTCCCCAGCTACCTCTTAACCTCATTCCGGACTTTCTTTCAAGACTTTTTGAAGTGTCAGACAGCCAGACGAAAACATAGAAGACTTTAAAACAAATTAATAAAAAAGAACTGGGAAAGCAAGGATTGAACTGACTCACTTGGGAGATGGTGGGCTGTCTTTTGATATTCAACCAGGGGCTGTATTGAAAAAAGTGAGGGTGGCAGGACAAAAATTACCTCAGATATAAAGTGCTTAAATACATACCCCCTTCATCATACTAATATGATTGTTTAGCAGTTACTTTGGGAAGGGTTCTCAAGGATGGTTTGGTTTCCGGGCCTCTGTGAATCATAGGTCATGCATCTTGGCTATAGCTACATCCTGAATTACAGATTTTATACAGAGAGGCAATCTGAAGTAAATGAATTTTAAAGAATCTTCCCATTCCTTGCTTCTGCTGAATTTGTCAGAAAGCAGTATTCCGGCTGCTCAGAAACACAATAAATGGCTAGCCCCGTATTTCTCAACGTTGGCAACTGGAAGATGTGTGGACTTCAACTCCCAGAATTCCTCAGCCAGCATGCTGAGGTTGAGCCAGGTTGAGAAACACGGGGCTAGAATGATTAAAAAAAGGAAACAATGAGCATTCCTCTTTTGTATAAAATCTGTGAATTTAATCAAATTTATATGGCCATTCATCATATTACATAGAGCAAAATGTAAAACAAATATGATTAATAATGCAATGTGTGTTGCCATTCGGTGTACTGGGAATCCTGGTAAAAGAACAGCCTACGTGTTCAAACCCCAGGAGAAAAAAGAAAACAAGCCAGTTCTATGAAAAGTGGCCATAGCCTTCTACTCCAAATCATGAGCAAATATATTGGCAATATACTGAATAGAGGGGCCTCTAGATGCCTCCAACAGAAATGTCCACCTATAGTATTCCTCTGTTTCCACATGGGGGTAAAGGGCTCCATGATTAGTGAGTGCAGAAAGATATAGATCATCCTGCAAGCATCTGCAAGTCAATACATTCAAGGGATTAAAAAAAAAAAAACCTAGCAAAAAATAATTCAGAGCAGAAAGCACTTTTAAAGCAAAGAAAGCTTTTTTAAAAAATCCAGCAAGCAATCAGAGCAAGATCAACAGATATGTATAAAATAAATGGATTTATGTATAGGTTTCAGACTGAACTATACTGGAAAATTGCAGCATGCAAATCTTCAGTTATGTCTCTTGGGATGTGCAGGCAGAAGAGCTGCAGGAGACTAAAAGTAATGTCAGTTCTGCTAGGCTAGCAATCATTATCTTAGAAGCCCAGAAAAAATTGTGTTAATACAATATAGGGACGATTTTTTATTCAGCACTAGCATCTCCAGGACAAGGCACCAAGAAAGTTTACAACTGTACATGTGCTAATAAAAGTGTACATCACATTCAAGATGATATTGCACACACAGCACATGGCAGATTTTTTTTTCATATAACCGAGGCATCTAACCCAAGAGCCATTCACTCTCCATAATAACTGTAATGTCAGCCAGGTTATTGAGCCATACAGCAGCACTCTCTTTTATTAATAATGACAACAGCAAGGATTGTCCTCTGTAATTTTAATGGCATAACAATGCTATGAACTGAGGAGCAGTCAAAATGAAAAAGTTCTTCAGTTTATGATCATAAACTTGATAACTATGATACTATGACCATAGTTAAAACTATTTCTGTCATCCATGCACCTAGGCTTGTGTGTGTTTCATTGTTTTTAAAGCATCTTTTTAATACACTTAGATACAATAAAGTATCTCCTACCTGTCTTAGATCATATCTATGACATAGCTATGGCAACTGCTTTCAACATAAATGGGTCTCTGGTTTCTCTCTGATAGGTAGAGTGAATACCTTCCCCACACTAATCTGCTGTTTTGATTTCCCATTTGTTTTATAGTGACCACACTTATTCTGATCTTCTTTAAGCTTTATATGGAACAAATACAGCAAGAATTTCCAACTTTTTAACAGTTAGAGTTATTATGGATGGATTTCAGGAGGAGGCGTTGCGTATGCAATAAAAATAAGCAATGTGAAGAGACAGCACATTTCTACTAATTCTGAAGGTGCTCTAACATATGTTCTGCTGTGAAACTTGTAGGAAACCAAGTACCTTTGAAAGTGCTTCTTGAAACCTCATAAAGTTCCCAGTTGTTAACGGCAGTGGGGAAGCAGATAATTTGCTCTCCAGATAGATCACAGCTGCACTGGCCAGAATTCAGCTGATTTGGCTAGGCTGACTGGAAATTCCAGGTGTTGTAATGCCAGGACATTAAATGAATTCAGTTGGGGAATTCTAGCCTACAAGATAAGTAAAATGTCCTTCAAATCAAGCTTAACTTGATGATTTCATGGATATGTTGATACAGTTTTCTTGGCAACAGTACCGGAGTGATTTGCCATTGCTTTCTGATTTCCCGGGTAGCTTACAGCAATCATATTCCAAGGCTAACCTGCCCTGATGCTTAGTTTCCAATCCCAGACAAGGCTGGCCAGATGCTGCCACCTGTTGAGACAACCTCCAAAACAGAACTTAAATGCAATGCTTTAAGGAAAGTTTGTCACAGCTACTTCTAATTTTTGAGAAACTTCTGTGGTTTCCCAGCAACTGGACAAAGTAATTATTTCCTTCCTTTTATTAGAGTGATCCTCATCGTAGAAGTACACAACTCTCTTCTCTTTCCCCTATAGGCATCTCAGGCCCAATTTTAAAAATAAGCCCATTCTGTGAGTTTATTTTCCTTTCTTCAGTAATTAGGGTAAGAACACAGCGAAGGATGAAGAGGGTATACACGTTACACAAAAAAATAGCTTCACTGAAGGCTGCAAAGATTAATTATCTTCTGTGTTTGAATTAGCCCTGCTGTACAGATGGAATCAGCAAGGGTCTCTTAGGACCAAAAGCAATAATATGTCATTAAATCAGTACCTATCTCAGTGTTTGGAATCTTGGATATCTGCCTTCATTTGATTCCTCTGATAGGGAAAAAAAAGCCCAATTAATAACTTTCTTATTGCTAAAATATTTCTCAATTGAGTTCTCACAGCATGGACTAAAATATGAGTGTGCCTGTCCTCTATTGCCACTCCCTGGCATCTGCTTTAGAAGAATAAGTATTGTGAAGCTGTATGGCAAAGGCAGCATGAAGTGTTTCATGCATTTCAGTAGAAATGGTAACTTAATAATCAGGGAAATGTTAGCTACTTTTTCAGTAAGGAAAGGGATACCCCTCTGCTTCCTAAATATGTATTTTATTTTCTGGATTATAATCAAGCTTTTTCTGAGGACAGCAATTAATGAAGAATTGATATAATAGAATAAAGAAAAGTGTTTTCTCTTGGGCCTTCTTATGAGAAATAATGAATTAGTAGAGCAAAAATAATAAAATGCAGTGACCATTTTATAGGGATAATAGCCAGATAGCTATTCCAGTGATTTGAGAATGAATTGGGCTGGGGAATGCATTAGATTACAAAATATAAAGAGCTGCTGCCAAAGTGCTAGTTTAATACTTTCCTTGGCTGAGCAACATGACAGCCAAGAAGCCCCCACCTCATCTTGGCCCACTGAATGGAACTGGATTAATTTCTCCAACCTAAAGACAAAGGATGACCAAACAGTTGTTTTATCTAGAGTAGAAGAATTAAAACAATGAGATCAGCGTGGGCTACAAATGAACTTCTTGCCATCTTTTTCTCTTCTAAATGAGATTTGGAATGTTAGGGCATCTATAAAGCAAGAAACAGCAGAGTCCGAGTTGCCTTCTGCCCGCAGAGCCAAATTAAAGACAGAGCAGCTTCATATGATGAGAAGCACCAACACATACCTCTGGTAGAAGGGGGCGCAACACTGAAAAGGGCACAGAAATTTGTGCAATGCAGAAATACACAAAAGAGCTCCTGAGTACCACCATCGACTCCTTCATCTTTTCCCAATAATTGAACAGGGTGGATCTGAACTATATATCAATGAAATTAAAACTTCAATATTTTAGTCCCCAGAAACCCAGTAGAAGATCCACTCTCTGCTCTATCTCTGATTTATTAGTCTGTAATTGAGGCTGAGGAGGAGAGGTGTGTAAATAATGTTCGATCTGGGAAATTCAAGAGGTACTTTCTTTTCAAAGAATGAAAAAATTGTATGCAGATCAGGAGGGGTCTCATTACTTTTGTAAAACATAATGAGTCAAAATCCAAAAGTGATTTCCATTTCTAAGGTTGATTTACAAATATATTATTATATTATAGAGGCTTTATTACAATGAGCACCCGAAATGAATGGTTATGCTGCACATTTGCTCAAAGCTGTCGCTGGTGGCAAGAGGACCAAAAATGCGGAGATGTTACTACTCATTTTTAAACAATATGCAAGCATTGAGCTTGCCCTGTGTGACTCACAACCAGAACAGAATGATTAGATCACATGACAAAATACTTATTTATGTCTGAGAACAGTTTTATGGGAATATATTTAGGAAAATTTCCTTCATTTTGTGAACTCCACCCCTATAGCTTTCCAAACTGATCTCTGGTATTCTCTTCTAAATTATTTATTTATTTATTTATTTATTTATTTATTTATTATTAAATCTGTAAATCATCAAATTAATTGGGCAACTAAAACAAGAAAATGGACCTAAACTAGATGGCGATTCAAATGATTCTCTTTGAACTGCTGATAACAAGTGCAACTGGGATGCTCCTATTCTGACATATCTAGTTACACAGATTGATAGTATGATGCAGATAAGGAGTCAATTAATCATAGCTCTGTAAGAAGAGGGACATTCATCTATAAGAAGAGGACAAAACTGGTGTGGTTACCTGCAGCGTGTTAAGATTTCTGAGCATAATCTGCAAAATGTATGCATGCTATCTGTTCTGGAAACTTTTAAACTGTCTTTAGCAAATGAGCAAATGAGGTTCAGAAAAGGGAGATCCATGTTAGATTCATGTAATATATTTCATTATGCAGTAGAGAAATATATTATTATTTCCCATGGAATTTTTAATGTAGCATTTGAGGACTTAAAATCAGCATATGATTCAATCCCTAGAGATAAACTCTGATGGAAATTAAATCATCCTTCAACTGATCAGAGGCTGCTATTCTTGATTAAGACGTTACATGAAAACATCTCAATGGAAGTTGGAAATGGAGCCAAGCTCATTTATCGGCTGAAGCCTTATACAGAAAGAGGTGAACTAGGGATGTATTTTGACTCCCCAAAAATTTAATAATTATCTGGCCTTGATAAAATAGAATTTTATCAGTGTAATTCAGTACACTGAGGAACAGGTGAATATAAATTACTCCAAAACCAAGGTCATTTTTTTTCAAGATTTCTCAAACTTTTCTGTATTGTATTGGGAATATTTGCATCACTGGTATATAAGAATATCATTATTAATCTATATTCCAGATGAGAGAGTGTGTGAAATTCTATTTTAACAAGGCCAGATAAATATTAAAATATTGGGGAGCCAAAATATATCCCTAGTTCACTTCTTTCTGTATAAGGTTTCAATGTCAGATAAATAAAAACAGGACAGAACAGGTCATGACCTTTAAATATCTTGGAGTTATCTTTCTGTCTTCAGGAATCTGGAAGGAACAAATCAGGTCTGTGTAGGATAAGGTACAAAAGAGTGCTAGGGACTTTCTATTTTTTTTTTAGTACTGTAGTGGAAGCAAATTTATACAGGTAGTCCCTGGGTTAAGAACACCCGGTTTAAGGACAACCCATAGTTAAGAACAGAGCCTATTGTAGCAAAATTTGATTTAAATACACAATGATTCAAGTTAATTACACAATACTACTTATATAGTATTATACAATAATACCGTTCCGGCTTACATACAAATTCGACTTAAGGACAGACCTTGGGAACAGAACTCATTCTTAAACTGGGGACTACCTGTACCAGCCACTTTTAAGATCTTTAGAGCAAAGATAATTAGATAACCAGATAATCAGGTTCCCAAATGTGCATGTATATAAAAAAATTCAACCTGCTGGAAGTTGTTTAGTCTAGGTTTTTACGAGCTATACTCCAGATTTCTAGATGCATTTCAAAGACATCCCTATGTCTGAAAACATGTATAATTTCTTTGTAAATGAAGGCTTGGATACTAAATGCTATAGTTGTTGTTGTTGCTATTTATATACAGTCTACCATATAGTTCTGACTGAATTTAGTATTTTTTACTGTTAGGTCCTTCCCAAGGCTCTAGGATAGTTAAAGGAACCATTGTAATATACTGCACTGTTCCAAGTAATTTAACTTTTCGAGTTGAGATTCTATCCGTTCTTATGTTCAAGTGCTTTTCCAGATCTTTGGTATGGCTCCAAGCTCAGCAACTGTTATAAGCACTACTACTATTTTCTTATTCCACATTCATTATTGATTATGATTATGTCAGGTTTACCTTGAATTCTCTGATAACAGGAGTTCTGATTTTTTTAGTTAGAGAATTCTTAAACAGCATATATTTAAAGGAATTGTTGTGTTTTGTTTACAAATTTAGATACAAGAATAGAAGTGATTAACAGGATTTTTACATTAAACATTTTACATGCTTGGTACATTCATTCTGATCTGAATAGAAAATGACTCTACTGTATCTACTATGGTCACTATAATCGGTAACTATATCCCTGATTTTTTAAAAAAGCAGCAGACACAATGCTTGGCTCTTTCAGCTATGAAATACGCTTCGTTGACTGATGGTTGACTGATGGTTGAATATATGCGCAAACACGAGAGGCCATATTGAATGATGTGTGAACAACTTCATCTTTGGCATTTATCATTTACCAGTTGACTGCTGATACCATACATGCACTAGATTTTCTAAAGAATACATTTTCTGTTGCAACCATTCTGTATTGGTTCAAATAAAGTCTCTATTGCAATCATTGTTCTGGTTCAGACTTTAAGTGCCATTTACTGAAATGATCAGTTTACAAGTTAGTAGGCTTTGACATCCCCATTTCATCTGGCAGCCTAGTTGATCAATTGCTTGGAGGCCTTTGCTGTTAAAGAAAAATCGTGGATCCCTTTGGAAAAGATATTTTATCTACTTTCAGATTCCAAAACTCTGTTATAAATCCATCTTGTGTTTTCCAGTAGAAATTCCTGAAGTCTATTACAAATCCATCTTCAGCACTTTTATTTTCCTTTCCCAACAAATCCTGATACATTTCCACCTTAAGGATAAAATAATATGTTTAAGTGACAATTCCTAAAGGTTATTTTCTTGATTGGTAAGGAAACTGTACTTGGTTATCAAGGAACAATTGTTTGATGGTCTTCAGTCTGGATATAAAGCGTGTTTCTGAAATCCTCAGCAGGTAGTCACACTTGCATAGAAATGTGTGGAGGCCGAAGAAAGGAACGTTTTGGAGTAGAAAATAAGCATTTCTCTCTTTTTTTCCCTCAGGTCTTTCTTTTACTTTCTTAGTGGGAGAAAAATGGGAATGAAAAAAAGACCTCCTTTGGAATGAATAAATATTTTTAAGATACAGCTTTATGTACCATGAAGATTTTTATCTTCAGCATAGATCAACAGCATTTATAACACTTATGTGCATGTCATAGACATATACAACACTTGAAAACAAGATGCAATTCTGACTGAGAGGAAGCTGTCATATTCATGAAAGGAGTGTATAGGGACTTTATTGATTGTAAACTACTGTTTGTCTTCTGAAGAGTTTTTAGAACTACAGTCTAAAGTGGCATGCTAGAAGCAAATATTCTGCAACTCCAGTCATTTGATCTAGCCTTTTGCTTCTGGTTGATCTTTCACCTTTTTCCTCATGTTCCTGAAGCACAAAAGTAGCACTCCAAAACCATTAAAGCTATCAGTGTGATTCAGTACATGTTTACAGGAATTGCAGTAACCCGGGAAATGCTGATTTTGAGACCAGTCACAAGTGAAAATCAGAGTTTGCCTATATATATTTTAACAGTCCATGGATAAAGGGAAGAATTTCAGTGTCAGTCATGGACTTAAGATAGCACTATGCAAGCTACTAATATAATATAAAATCTAGTTCTGATATGCCTTGCAACAAGTGGATCAAGTATTTGTGAATGCGAAAATGAAATACTTACCCAGGAATCTGTTTACCGAAGACTTCCTCAACTGGGCTTATATTTCATAAAATATATATTTAGACTAGTTTGCACGGCTAATTAAAAATAAAAAACGAACAAGGTTGGAAACATTTCAGTGGTAAAAGGATTATTGCACTGTATGGGTTGGCTTCATGGATACTTTTCAACATGCAGAAGATATTTTCCATTCTTTTTGCAACTTTAGACACAACATCACATGAAAACTCTGAGATTAATCCAACAAAGTTAATCTGTCTAAAAGGAGTTTAATCAATCTTTTGTGCAAGCAGAAACATGAGAGCTATTACTCTATCTTCAGTAACACTTCAAGAACTCTTAGGCAAGTGTTTAAAAGGCAGGGCTCGCTGCAGTTATTACAACTTTCTAGATTTAGCCTCATCTTTAGAATCTGAAGTTCCATGAGATAAATTCAAGTGAAATTGGTAAATATATTCATATTAGTTGGCAAAAAACTAAAGCCAGAGACTTATCCAGTAAAGTTCTTAATACAGACAGATAGAAACAGTGAGATTTTTTTGTAGGAATGATTAAGTTAGTACCTGCTTGCTTGACTCTTAAATCAATCCATTCTGGTATACTGTTGGTAAATACAGAAGCCCAAACACATACTTAAACACAATATTGAGTGAACTGATTGGCTTTGTTCCCACAACATATTACACATTAATTCCGTGAACAAACCAGCCACCTTTTGGTGAACCCAGAGTCCTTCATCCACTTTGTCCACTATTCTATGTACTATTACACCAGGAGAAGCCTGGCAAGGCTTCATGGCATCATCAGCTCCTTCTCTATTCATCAGGTAGCTAGCAGTGAATGTGGAAAAGAAAGCGGGGGGAGATAAAATTGAATTCATTCAAAAGCATACAACTCCCACTCACTCTGGATGTACCTACTGTCACTCTCCTTTTTCACAATTCTTTTCCCTAGCACCCACCACACCTTTGCCCAGTATCACCCCCTCCTCCAAAGACTTTAGTGATGGACTGCCAGAAAGAATGCTAAAGGACCTCCCCTCCCTTCAGTGATCAGGTCAGTCTCCACAAAATGGCTCATGAGAAGACTTTCGCGCTCCTTAAAGGGAAGCAAAGTCTTTAATGAGGAAGAAAAGCAATAGCAAATAGACACCCAGCATCAACCACAACAAGATTCACAAGGGCATAAGTCAACTCAGAAAAGGGCAGAAAGAGGAACTCACATATTTGCCATATGTAGCTGGGACTGGCACCAGACATGAGACCAACTCCTCCTCCTTCATTATCTACACTCGAGACTCAGGCTCCCAAATAGCACTGTTTATATTTGGGAGGATATAGATGTTTTCAGAGTTATCTCCAAGAGGATCTGCTGAGGTTTTGCTTGGGAGTTGCTGGTGGTTGCAAGTATTTGCAAGAGGAGCTCTTGAGGGAGAGTAGCTCGGTTGGCCCTTACAGCCAATCAGGGTTGGTAAGACATTTTATTAGTTGCCAGGATCCTGGCAATGGAATTCCAAATGGGGATTAGGGTTTGTTTGTTTTTTTTAGCAGCCCTTTCTCTTCAGCTCTTGCAACACTAGGTTGGTAAACTGGGACAACTGTCTCAGTTTGGAGTTCCCACAGCACGGCTGATAGTTTAGTTTAGTTTAACCCTATTTAAGACTGGGTTTCTTAGTGGCTAAATCTACCCCCCACCCCTTTGGCTTAGAACTGAGTTAGGTTTTTAGATTTCCAACAACACTCTGAAGAAATAAAGAACAAGCCCACTCTGAAAAAAGAAAATATGCTACACTAGGAAGCAGACAACAGTCTTCTTCTCCCTTCCTCCCACCCACCCTCTTCCTCAGAATACTTTTTCTTCCTCTTTCACATACACACACACACACACACACACAGTCCCTTAACAGATAAAGTGGTCCTAATGTTCAACAGGCACTATGAGTTTTCTGAACATAATAAGTGAGTCTATCCACCAATAATGGATAACAATATTGAAAATCTCTTTTGCTCTAAAACAGAAAGAATGACTATTTATCCTGGGTTGATAGTCACTGCTGTTCTTCTTCTCAATCAGAAGATATTGGGCACATTCTGGAATAATTATTTGTGAAAAACCTATTGAAAGAAACAGAATGGAATTTAGTTATGTGAGAATTTTAGTTATGTTCAACTATTTGGTTTCAATGGATATAATTAAATCTGAATCATGGCCAAGAGCCAGTTTGGTGTAGTGGTTAAGGCACCAGGGTAGGAACCAGGAGACTGTGAGTTCTGGTCCCACCTTAGGCATGAAAGCCAGCTGGGTGACTTTGGGCCAGCCACTCAGCCCACAACGTCAGGCTCAGGCAATAAGTCAGTCAGCAAATTTCTGTCACAACCAATGGATCAACATTTGGTTGATTTGAAAAAGTATACCTTGCACCTCTGGGACAACGCTAGGAAGTAAAAAAAAAAAAAAAATCTGAATCATGGCCACTTTACTTTTAAATTTGTTCTGGAGTTTATCCAAAAGCCAATCTTTGGACCTTGATACCTTTCTTCTCTCACCTCTAAATTCTGAAAATAGTGCCTCTGTTTGAAGGAAACTTGTTCTTGGAAGTTGAAGAGAAGACAGAAAGAATGTCAAATCATGAGCTCACAAGTTAAATATTTGCATAATGCTAAGTGTTCAGGAGTTACACTCACCCATAATGATTTGTACAGTTCATCACACTTCTATCAAATAATTAGTACATAAAACTTGCATTTAATGTATTGTATCTGTGCCTTCTCATTTAGAACAAATATGACATTGCTAATGGAATATGTTAGGAACAATGACAGTGCAATTAAATATTAATAATATTTTATACGATTGCCTTGCGTTGGCATTTCTGTTTAAATGAGATTTTGATAACATTTGAATTTTCTTGAGTCACACTTAAGAATTCAACTTCACCTTTCCTATCCCTGGAGGGGAGGGGAATTATTTTTACAAGAACATGAGGATTTGTGTATGTATCCCTATACCTCCAGGAATGGGAAGATCTGTACTCACTTTTCCTTATTCTTCAAAGGTAAAATTCCAATTAATTGAGACCACAAAGGTATACTTCCTGTGGCCTATTTTTGTTCTCCATAGGGCAAAGATATGTTCCTACCTATCAGGTGTACCCTTGGGAGAGTGCAGAATAATTAAGGCTTCTAATAAAGCTGTGACCCCTATAACCAATGGGGATGGAGGAGTGAGTCTGCAGTATAGCTGACTTAGCATTGGCTACCATGTTCCCCTTGATTCTTGACAATCCCACTTAGACAAGGTAATTTCTGCTGGGCAGAAAGCATGCTGTATCCTCCCAGGCAAAGATTCCAGCTAACTTCTCTTAACCTTGACTTCTATGGAGTGAGTGGAGAGCTTGCCAGGTTGCATCCCCAGTTCCTGGGTTACAAATCCTACTTGGGACCTTCTTGCTGTTTGATAGAGACAGATATCAGAGGAAAGTCTATCAGGCAGCCAGTGCAGTCCCAGTTTTTGAGGCATAGTTGCTACCAAAGAACTGTAGGCTATTGGCTACATACTTAGAAGTATAGAATAACCCTCTGCTGGACTTTGGTATTTCTCCATTCAGGAAAGATGGACTAAGAGTAATGAGAAAGAAAGAAGGGCTATAAAATGAATTGTACCTTCTCTTGACTTGCTTTCCCTTCTTTGCATTTCTCCTCATATGTCTAGATGCGTGCATTCTAATTTGACATTGTGTCTAGTTATATTCCTGTGGACTGCAGCAATAACCAGGCAAAAATTGTGATTCCACTCCTATAACAGTATATCAACTGCTGATAATTTTGCTCCCAGGGCAAAGTTCAAGGCTTTCAGACCATAAATAAATCTGCATGTCATAAAGGTGAACCAGCAGATAGTAATTAGCTGCACAGACAGACTATTAACTTTATAATGAATGCGCATGAGTTCCAGGGAATCTTTTTTAAAAAAAAAAATCCATAGGAACTTGCGGGAAAATGTGTTTGGCAAGAAATCAGACTTTTATAAGCTGCAGAAGAGATTAATTAAGGTTTTCAGAGAAGCTATAGAGTTGAAGAAAAATAGCCCAACAAAGAAGTTAAAACCAACAGGAGACTAATAAATAAAATAATTATCTGTTTCACCTTCATCCAGAAAGGAATGACTTCAATATAATTGAGGTGACAAAATCAAAACAAAGTAGTTCATGCTAATACATATGTGTGTATGTATACGCATGTATTTCTTGCCATTACATATGCTTGGAGGGGAGAGGAAGTCAGCCAATAACACATTTCAAAGGCTTGTCAGTCAGTTCCTTGCCATAAAAAAAGAAAAGGGGGGAGGGAAGTCAGGGCTGTAATGTGTTGCTTAGAATGCCATGGGAGTCTTGTCCAAAGTTTTCACTGAGCTGTAACACATCATTTAAAGATAACACTGCACATCGCTCAATGCGCTGATGACAAATCAGCTACTACATAATGTCAGCATGTATTACAGGTTGTCCCCCAACATGATTGAATCCTAACTAACACATTCAGCAGAACATCACACAGACCCACCTGAAATCCACCATGGAGAAAAAAATCTCCATGGAGAAAAGAAAAAAGGGTGGGAGGGGGTAAAAAAATGCATAACGAAAAGCTTGTATCAGTAATCTGTTAGGCTCCCTACACAGTACTGCAGATAGATGTTCCATTAATAGAAACTGAACTACATATTTGCAGTTAGTAACTGTGTAGTTCTATCCAGCATGACTGCACGTGTCACTACCCCATATCCATTCACAATTCCTTAATCCAGTTTGCAATGAAAAAGTAGTAAATGGAAATTCATGAACAAATGAGGAGCAGAAACATGAGTAGAATAAGAAGCATGTCTATGCCAGAGGAAAGGAAGTACTAAGATAATAGTTCAGCTGGTACACCAGAGCTGCAATTTCATAGAAGTATACTCTAGATCAAATCTTTCCTCTCACTTAAAGAATTTGGTATTAATTTATCACAATTCAATTTAATTGCTAATGCATGCAAGAATACAGTGTTACATCTGTGAGCTATTTTTTAAATGTCTGCTGCTAAAAATTAAAAAAGACATTCAACTCATAGAAGGTATGAATTACCTGTTTCAATACTGTGAATTATGTCACTATGGATTTGCCAGTTTATGAAATTCCAGTTTACTACTCCTTTTTTGGTATAGATAATAAGAAAGATGACCTTGATAGAAAACAGGTAAGAACCTCTATCCTGGCAAGACTGAGAAACATTTTTTAAGTCCTACGAAACTTAATAATATTTGGAAGCGACTCAATCAGATGCCTCCCTGATTCACCGGAGTATAAGAACGGGAAAGAATTACAGCACAATCAGACTTAAAATGTTATGTTATTATTGATTCATTGATTGATTATGTGCTATCAAATTAGTGTCGACTCTTAGTGATCACATAGATAGATTTTTTCCATGGTGATCTATCCTTAACCTGATTATTCAAGTCTTCCAATGGTGCACCCATCACCACTGTTACTGAGTCCATTCACCTTGCTGCTGGTCCTTCTCTTCTCTTCTCTTCTCTTCTCTTCTCTTCTCTTCTCTTCTCTTCTCTTCTCTTCTCTTCTCTTCTCTTCTCTTCTCTTCTCTTCTCTTTTTATTTTATTTATTGTATTTATGTCTGATAAATCTTTTCTTCCACCTTTCCAAGCATTAAAGCCTTCTCCAGAGAGCTAGATCTTTACATAATGTATCCAAAGTAGGATAATTTGAGCCTGGTCATTTGTGCTTTGAGTGAGAAATTTGGGTTGATTTGTTCAATGATCCATTTGTTTGTTTTTTTGGTTGTCCATAGTATTCTCCGGAGTCTTCTCCAACACCAAAGCTGAAGAGTGCCAATACTCTTCCTATCCTGGTTCTTTAAAATCCAACTTTCACTTCCATAGAGTGTCACAGGGAATACCACTGCTTGCACTATTCTGAACTTCATAGGTATAGACACTTCATGGCATCTGAATATCTTTTCCAATGCATTCATGAATACTCTCCCAAGTACTGGTCTGCCGCATATTTCTTGACTGCTTCTTCCCTTACTGTTGATGGTTGATCCTAAAAGGCAGAATATATCCACCATATCAATATCTTCATTGTCAATTCTAAGGCTGGTTGTTATACCTGTTATCATTAGTTTGACCTTCTTTATAATGAATTTTAGTCCTGTATTTTCACTGTGCTCCTTGACTTTTATTACTAGGGTTTGCAGATCCTTTGCATTTTTGGCTATCAGCGTAGTGTCATTAGCGTAGTGCAGGTAATTGATGTTTCTTCCTCCAATTTTAAAACCATGTTCATTTTCTTCCAATCCCAGTTTTCCTTAACATATATTCAGCATATAGGTTGAATAAATTAGGGGAAAGTATAGTCTTGTCTCACTCCTTTGCCAACTAGGAACCAGCCTGTTTTGCCAAGTTCTGTCTGGACTGTGACTTCCTGATCTGCATATGAGTTTCACATGAGGACAATGAAATGTTCGGGGATTCCCATTTTATTAAGCACGTTCCACAGTTTGACATGAGGAACACAACTGAAGGCCTTTATATAAACAATGAAGCACATAGTGACTTCTTTTTGATATTCTTTGGCTTTCTCAATTATTCTGCATGGATCAGCAATAATGACTCACGTTCCTCACATTTCTTTAGATAAGGCCAAGGAACATGAGACATTATTTATCATATCTAAAGCCAGCTGAACATCTGGCATCTCTTTTTTCCATGTAGGGCTCTAATCTGTGTTGGACGATCCTAAGCATTATTTGGCTAGCATGTGAAATTAAGGATATTATATGATAGTTTGCACACTCTGTTAAGTTTCCTTTTTTGTTACTGGAATGTAGATTGACCTTTTCCAACCTGTTGGTCACTCTGTCATTCTCCAGATTTGCTGGCTTAACATGGTCAGAGTTTCTCCTGACTCTTCTTCTGTTGCTTGCCATTTCTCTGGATATTCCATCAGTTCTGGTAGCTTCTGACCTGCTTATGACTGGCGTGCTGATCTAACTTCACCTTTGGTTGGCTCTCCAGCTTCCTGTTTTACTGTTTTGGAGTAAGTACAATCCAAATTCATCAGAGCAGCTCTCCAGATACCCCGCTGTGTTTCAAATGCTAATTTATTGCTGGAGACAAGCATGATAAAAGTTGTGGCAAGAGTGTGTCTCGCTTCCATAAGCCTTTGGCTAAAGCTTAATGTTTATTCTTGAGGCTTAGCACCATTAATTCTCCAGGATGACTATCAATCTACCTGGATTAAGGCTGTTAGATCTAAACTTCTAAGTCTGGGCTTCTCTTCAGCCTTGGTTTTTCAGATAGAATACGATCAAGTGAAACAAATTTTGAAGCAGAAGAAAAAGGACAAGTGCCAGGCAGATCTAGGGAAGCCTCTGGCTTTCTTATCATCAGCAAATATTAGATAACATAGTTCTCACTTGTTGTTGTAATGTATTTTAATTAATATTTATTATTTTTTTTACTGTGAACCACCCAGAGTCACTCTGTAGTGAGATGGGCAGTGACAAATTTGAAATATAAACGAACAAACAAACAAATAAATAAATAAATAAACTGTGTCTCATACAAGCTAGCCATTTGAAAGCTTTCTCCCTCACCCAATGTCATGCTCTTTCCTCTGCAGTTTTGGATGGTAAATATTCAAAAGTAGTATTGGCAGAAAGGTTCTGACCCTGTGATTTTGAAGAGGTAGAAACTTCAAAATATGTCATTCTTCATTGCTCCTTTTATAGAGACATTCATACAAGATTTATTCTCTACCAGATATCCCGACCCCTCAGATTCAACCTATGTCCAGATGCTACTTACAGATGAACTGCCATTTATTACAGCACATGTAGCTAGATTATACACAGCAGTACGTAAGATCCACTGGAGCTTGCCATGCTCCTGCTACATAGATGTGTTTTATGTAACTTTAGATATTATCATATTCTATGTAACTTTGGATATTATCACATTTTATGTAATTTTAAATATTGACTCATTTATACCCTAGACATAATTGCTTCTTTTGGATTTCACTCAAGGGTCCCAGTCAGGCTGTTTTATAGATGTATTTTAATTTTGTCTTAATTTTTGTTTACCAGTTTCCTAAGTTAGAGTGTTTGTTTATAGGTACTTACAGATCACTTATGGACACATTTCTTGTACTGGTCAGAGACCACAATAAAATGATTGACTGACAATCATTAGCCAATGTCAATAATGATAGTTTTAGCCTTCCTATGGAGTTAATTTCCTGATATATATATTTCAGAGAAGGTCGTGGAGAATAACAGGGCTAAGATCCTGTGGGACTTTCAGATCCAGATAGACAGGCAGGTACTAGCCAATCAACCAGACATCGTGGTAGTAGACAAAGACCAGAAGACAGCAGTGGTGATAGATGTAGCAGTGTAAAGTGACGACAACATCAGGAAGAAGGGGTATAAGAAGCTGAAGAAGTATCAGGGCCTGAAGGAGGAACTGTGGTCCCAGTGGTGGTAGGAGCACTTGGGGCTGTGACTCCTAAGCTGGGAAAGTGGCTCCAACAGATCCCAGGAACAACATCAGAGCTCTCTGTCCAGAAGAGTGAAGTGCTAGGAACAGCTAAGATACTGTACAGAACCCTCAAACTCCCAGGCCTCTGGTAGAGGACCCGAGATTGAGGAAGACACATACCACCCATAGAGATGAGGAAGGACAGATGATAGATAGATAGATAGATAGATAGATAGATAGATAGATAGATAGATAGATAGATAGATAAAAATACATCTGACCAGAAGGCTAACTCAGTACCAAAAGAAACAAAGAACCAAAACTATAGGGACTCCACAACCACTGTATGAGAACAACAAAGCTTCCTGAAACTAATTAGGATGAGAGCCATATGGATCTTTGGGGGGAGGGGGGGAGGCATGTTTCCTGGGTCCTGCAAGATGACATTGTTTAGTCAATGGGACCCAAAGCATGCCAAATCTTACCTCACTGGATGAGCAGAAACATTCAGAAAAAAGGGATCCCTCATGTAGCCAGGCCCTGTACCTTGAAAGACTTTCTAGGTAATTATAAAGGGCATAAAGAATGACTTTGAAGGACAGTGGGAAGATCCGTTATGAAAAATAAGCATGGCTTAAGTCCATTCCAAGAAACTAACTTGAGAAAACACCAATTAGGCCCCTCCCTAATTCACATGAAGATAAAGTGAGGGAGGAGGGAAGTGTCAGATTCAGCTGGCATGGCAGGGCGAAAGCAACACTCAACTTCACCTAGTCAATTTCACCGCCCAGGCGGTAGCAGAGGAAAAGGGGAAGTGAAACCGCGAACTGATTACTGGCAGGTGGCAACACTTAACTAAAACCACAAGCGGATACTTTGTATCAGCGCAGGCTCCCCTCGAGCGCTGGAGACAAAGGAATGCGCAGAGATTCTGAAGCAAAGCAATCAGTGAGCGATTGAGAACTCCCGGCTTTGCGTGCAACCGGGGAAACCAACAAAGACAACAACAACACAACCCATAGACGGCAATTAGAAAGACAAAGCACCAGGCTGAATCTGCCATTTGGGCAAGGGGGGATTACTGTGGGTAATCTGTAACTAAGCAACGGGGAAAAGTGCGGGAACGGGGAAGATATAAAATACATTGTAAGATGTGCCAAGCCAGTCCTGTCTTTGTCTG
This sequence comes from Python bivittatus, assembly GCF_059951505.1. NCBI lineage: Eukaryota > Metazoa > Chordata > Lepidosauria > Squamata > Pythonidae > Python > Python bivittatus. Next base: position 63,983,635 of record NW_028277030.1, on the reverse strand, counting down.
TACTTACTTACATTACGCTTGAGTAAACTTCTTTGCTGAACACACGTGTCACGAGAGTTTCTCTGAGACGAACGGGGTAAACCTTACAGGAAGCACATTCAGACTTGCACAATTCTGTTACTATAGCTGTTCTAATAAAAGTACTTTTAGACCTATATGGCATTGGTTTCTTGATCTAGTCTACCCTATATGGCTGACAGTAATAACCGGTACTTTGACTTGCACCCAGAAACCAACCAGTAATCAGTGAAGCTTGCAAAGCAGTGGGGACACATGACTATACCTTGATACGCCCATCACTGTCTGTACTGCTCCATCCTGGACTAGCTGTAGCTTCCAGGTGACTTTCAAGGACAGCCCCCGTAGAATTCATTACAGTAATCCAATTGTTAGGTGATCAAGGAATGAGTAACCATCAGAAGAGCTTTTCAATCCAGGAACAGGAATAACTCATGTATAAGGTGAATCTGTGCAAAAGCCCTCTTGGCCACAGTGGCCACCTGCTCTTTGAGCTGAAAATCCAAGATGACCCCCAAACTGCACACAAGTCTCACATGCAACCCCATCAAAGACTAAAGATGAAATATCCCCAAAGCCAGAAAGACCAAACAGCTGCTCAGTCTTGCCTTGCTTTATGAAGCAGCTTCACAGGGATGCTTCACCTAGAGCGCCCTCCTTTGAAATTTTGCACAGCCCTACAGTTTACAAGTTTTATATTGTACTTTAATTGATTTTATCTTCTCTGTAAACCACCCAAAGTTGCTTTTTAATGAGATGGACAGTGACAAATTTGATAGATAGATAGATAGATAGATAGATAGATAGATAGATAGATAGATAGATAGATAGATAGAAAGATAGGTGTCACAGTTGAATGGGGTTGTCAGCTTTGTGAGGTAGTCCAAACAAGGAGCACACCCCGAACTACTAGCTCTACTTTATGGTAAGGTTAACAGAATCTTGAAAGTCTTAAGTACATTTCTCCCCAGTCACCTTTACAGCCCAAAAAAACTAGGGAGGGTCCCTTCTGAGATGTTTGTTACACCCACATTCTTTCTGTGGGCTAAGCTGCCTCTTACCTGGCTGCAGCTCTTCCTCTTGTCTCCCAAGGTCATTCCTACATACCATTACAAACCATTCTTTTAAGAATACATAGTACTCAAATGAAAATCAAAGCAATAATAAAGATGTATGCATATGGTATATCTCACCTAGACCACTCAGCCAGGTTGGCCAAACATGATGCAGAAGCCTAGACATGGAGGCACCTGCTTCTTTTCTTCTGCTTGTTTTTATACCAGAAGCTGTTGGTGGGCAGATTCAGGGGTGCACCCTGCATGATTACTTCCCTGAGCTCTGCCAAGGCATTTAGGATCTTGACTTCCTCTTCCTGACTTCCCACCCCTGTGTACGTTAGCTCTTCCTCAACTTCCTAGCTAACAGTTAACAAGATGGTGCTGCTTTTACTTAGGCCTGGTACATTACACAAAATTGTAAATGTTACAGTATGCATCAGTCAGAAGTTCAGGGGTATATTGATTGTAATTACTTGTGGATGGATTGGGTTCAGTTTCTGCTTGCACAAATACAATAGCAGGAGGAACTGTTTGTAATGAGAATGGTGTCAATATAGATCTGTCAGGAACTGTGACTTCTAAATCCATAACACCATACGAGACTCAGCAGAGTCATTACATATTATGTTCTACGGATATTAAGCACTTACTCTCCAGTTTGCTGGGTTTTTAAGCATATGTGAAACTTTTAACGAGCTTAAAATTTTCACCTAAAAGCAAAGAGTGGTATTATTATTGTTGTTGTTGTTGTTGTTATAGAATCTGGATAGAAAACGTCAATATTTTATCAAAAAAGAGCTGCTGCAACACAATGTAACTTGAGATGTTGTCTTTCCCTGTGACTAAAACATGGCAACAATATGCAATTTCTGAATATCTCCCAATACAAGCATGATTTGTTGCAACTTTTAAGACAAAACTAGCATTCCAAAGTCCAGACTTTTCCACTAGCCCACATTTTTGAAGGACATCTTGAAATATCTATTTCAAAAACTGTTTGCTTGGTAATTATAGAGCAGAGTTCTGACCCTCTTTTCATTTTACAAAGTTCAGCAAAGAATTTCTGTACCGAATGGTTATTAAGCAGGGTGAGGCATACTGCTTACATAGGTGGGGAAAGTTAAGGGGGGTAGTTTGTTTTCTTTTTAAGAAAAGGGAACAAGATTTTGAAACAGACTAGTCACTGACTGGAAAGATAAAAATCTGGTTTGTTGATTAACATGCTAATATAAATAGCTGGGCTTTTTTTTTCAAAATTAAAAGCTGTCATGGGGTGGGAATGGGGACAGATGGTTAGTTAGTAAGCTGTGCAAACCCTGCAAACAGCCACATTCTTTTGCAATCGCACCTTGCTGAAAATTGCCTTGAATATTAACAGAGGTTTGCAGGGCAGTTAGAGGATCTCATCACTCAGGTTCTCTCTGTGTTCAAGCTAGCTGAGAAAGTTGTAGTGATGTGCCAGAGGCTACAACTTGCAAAGTTACCTGGATTGCATTTGTATCCATTGTTGGTTCTGAGGAAGTGGCCAGGATTCTCTGATATATCAGCTCTGCCACCTATAGCCTGGAACCCAGCCCTTTCCAACTCTTAAAAGCCTCCATAGAGGTGACAGGAGGCTGGGTTCTAGACATGGTGAAAGCTTCCTGGCGGTGGGGGGAGGTGGTATGCCCTCTGTCAAAAGGCAGTAGTTTGACCTGGAAATCTTAGATACCTACTAGATGGTTTCCAATCTTCCCTTTGGTGGAAGGCTATTGAGAGGGTGATGAAGCTAAAACTGCAGAAAACCCCAGAAGGGAAAAAAATAACTGGACCCTCTTAATTCAGGATTTAGGCCTGATTATGGAACTGCTTCCATATTGATCACTCTTGCAGATGACCCTGAGGCAGAACCAGGATAGATAACCCTCTTGGTCCTGCTTGATCTTTCAGTGGCTTTCAAAATTGAAGGCCATTGACCATATGTGAGTGTTAGGAGTGGGTTTTACAGTAGTTCTCCTCTTTCCTTAGTGGGCAGTTCCACCCAGTGGTAGTATGGGTGAAAATTCAATTCCTAAGACCCTTGCACTGTGGGATGCAACAGGGGTTGACTCTCTCCCCTCTCTTTTTTAACATTGACATAAAGCCACTGGTGAAGTCACTGCCAGCTTGGAATCAGGTATCAACAGTTGGCAAATGATACTGAGTTCTATGTGTCAACTCCAGGCTGGACAGAGGTTACCTCTGACTAGCACTTAAAAGTTGCAGTTGATACAAAATGAGATAGCCTGCATGCTGGCAGATGAGATCAACTGCTCGGGAGTGATTGAGGTTGATTGGACATAAAATTAATTAATTAATTCCCCAAGGAGTATGCATTAAAAAAAAAAAAACAGCAACCACTGGTTATTAATTAATTTTTAAAATGTTACCATAGGTACTTCAGATGTCCACCTGAGAGTAACCACAGAATGATAAGGGGAAAATCATCCCTCAGGTACCTTAGTAAAAGTGCCATAGCAAAACTGCAAACCTGGCTAAGTAACTAACTGGCAGGCTGTGAAATATTTTCAAAGAGAATGTTTATGACCAAGTGTTCCACTTAGCCACCCAACTCTAGTTGCAATTAGTAGACCAAACTACTGATTTCATAACTACTAATGTTAGGAAGGTTGGAGATATGAATATGCAATTAATAAAATGTGCATTACATTACTGAGTTGATAAGCTGTGTTCATACTTGACTGATTCCTATTGCTTGGCCCTACCATTATTTAAACTTGTTTCATTTGTCTGTGCAGCATTTGGCTTTTGTTCAGTGCTGGGGACAGACTAAGACATCAAGCTACCTGAGATAAGACTTGTTCAGCTAATTTAAGGTCCAGAATAGCCCAAGCTTGGTCAAGTCATGTTAAGACCTGTGGCAGAAATCACACAAGTGCTTCTCTCTGCCCTAGCATTAAAAATATAACATGGCACTTCAAATCAGCTGCCCAAGGCACCTCACCCTACATCTTATCATATCTGATATAGGGAATTTCTGGAAGTAAATAGCATCTCTCTATTGATTGATCTTCTTTGATTGTTCATATTGTGGACTACATTGGGTTAAGTACCTAGAGGAGTTAATCAGCATTCTTTAAAGACCCCAGGTACTCTAAGAATCTGCCTGGGAGAAAACAGAAATAAATCTAATTAATAGAATATTGATGAAACAAAAGAAAATATGAAAGATCCAAAATTCAATTTCTTAAAAATGGCACACAAGTGAATACAAGAAACTGGAAGGAATCCGATATATTTGAAAAGCTTGTGGACAACAATTTATGACAGGCATTGCCCTACCTAAGGGCCTCTTCCTGTGGGCAAAATATCTCTGTAAGCATTGTGCAGAAATGTCCCATTGCAACACAGTTTTGTTGCAAACATATTTCTATAGCAAGCCCTTCATTTACAATGAGCAAATTCATAAAAAAGCCAGCCAGAGGTCATTTTCAAGTTCACTTAGCCAAAGCCAACTTATAAATCTGGTTTTCAGCCAGTAAACTGATAGTAGTAGTATTGGTTCTGATAAATTACTTTTTGATGGATTCAAGACAGTCATGCATGTTATGCCTCTAGACTCTTTCTAGATCAGCTCACATGGCTCAAAGTCTGAGCTAAGTTGTCCTGCCTGAGGGAAATGGATGGGGGCCAAAAGAAAATATGTTCTTCCTTGTCCTTCACATTTTGTAGAAATTCGGGCCCAGATAAATTTTGTGTTCTTGTGATGCTATCAGGGAATTAGGGTTGGATATATTTAAACTATTATTATACATATGTGCAATCTGTCTTTTCAGTCATCATTTTGCTTTGTTGGTTCTGTGGCTACTTCTCCTCGGCTCCCAAGGCTGTCTTCTTTCTTTTATGAGATTATACTACTGGATTTGTAAGATCAGCTTTGATTAGGAGGTTGGGTTAGAATTGGGGAAACTCAAATTTAAATCCCTACAGCGTCATGAAATCTCTGTACTCTTGGGCCAATCAGAATCTATCAGATATAGATAGAGAGATAGAGATAAAATCCTCCCAAAGATGTGCACCTAATTCTTACTTTGTTTGATTGATTGCTTTGTGCCTTCAAGTCAGACTCCTGGCGACTGCCTGGACAAGTCACTGAAGTTTTCTTGGCAAGGTTTTTTGGAAGTGGTTTGCCATTGCCTTCTTCCTAGGGCTGAGAGTGAGTGACTGGCCCAAGGTCACCCAGCTGGCAGAACTCACAGTCTGCCTTTAATTACTGCACCAAACTGACTCTCAATTTTCACATACCATTCTCTATTTATCCATTGTATGGTCTGTTATTTATTGTATTTTTTAATCCTTTCTCTCTTTCTATACATCCTAGCAGATTACTGTCTTAGTTGCTGCCAATGCTTCCTTCTTCAGCCATACTGCCTTGATTCTTCTTTCCACATGGAAATAAGATGTTCTACATTATACAGGACATTTCTATTTGAACACATCCTCTCTGGCAAGCCCTTTCAATGCAGAGTATGACCAAGATCAATTATAATGATCATTAAAGACTTTCTTTAATGAGTTTTAATGTCAAGAATTAAGGGTTAGAGTACATAATCTTGAGAACTGAGAGAGGAACTCTCCTTTATTAGTGAGGCCATTAGTGAGGTCTCCGAAGCTTTTGAATTTCTTTTTCCCAGACTGTTTGCATAACAAGCTAAGAATCCATTTCTCTGATAAGCCAGTAACAACTTCTCCCATCTGTTGATTTTTTATGTCTAGAGATATGCCTCCTTCTCTCAGCCCCAGCAGAATCTCTCACACTTTCTTTGAAAGGTTTTACAACCCAAGTCCAGCTTTAAATACAAACTATGTTAACAAAGGAGGCTTTGATGTTGTCCATCAAAAGTTGGCATATGGGCAGTAGATTGAACAGGCACACAGATCACTAAGTTATCTTCTTACCCACAACAATGAACTGCATTGTTTTTATACTTAAATTACAGTAATTATTTCTATATATATAAATATGAATTAGCAGATGCAGATGCTATTTTCTTTTGTCTTCTTTTCAGATGTCTTTTTTCTTTTCTTTTTTGATAATAGACAAGTGGCCACTTAAACAGGTAACCTCACTGGATAGCAACAAGTATAAAATTAGAGCTTTTGTACAATCAAATACTTACAGAGAAAATATAACTAAAATGAATAGATTGGACAGTTAACTATGAAAGGTGTCCAAGAGGAAGAACAAGAGTAAGGATGTACAACATGTAGTTTAGTTATACATTGTGAAAAAGAGGTATAAGATGGAGACACCTGCAACAAGTATAAATATATCAGATCACTTCCGATTCTGAATATACTTTGGATGGGTCCCCTCCATGTGTGGAACCTAGGTCAAATGCCTGCCTGCCTGCCTTCCCCTTCTTCTTCCTCTTCCTCTTCCTCTCTTTTTAATGAGCCTGGATAAAATCTGTTTCCACTGTTCTAAGTCTTCTGTATCACCTCTTCCTTCATAACTTTCTTGATGGCAGTTCTATAGGTGGTATATTGAGATTTGATTAAATTAGAATTGATTTCAAGTTAGAAGGCCTGACTTTGTTCTTCATGTTAATAAAATATTTCAGTGAGAATTTTTTTCAGGTTGATTAAAATAAGGATAAAGAATAACTACTTCAGACATAACTGAATCTTTTGGAACTAGGCTGTTAAAAACACACAAAACGCAAATCATTCTCAGGCAACAAAAATCTGTTTCAGAAAATGGTAAATTCTCTGACGAACTAGTATAAAAGATTAGCTAACAGTCTGGAAGAGCTTCTGCTATTAATTCAATAACTGGCTTAGATAAATTGCCACCTCTGCCTCAATCTTCCAGTTGTTACGAAAGGAACTGAGCAGCAGTCCTATCAATTACAAACCTACAAATTCATTACAGGAATTTGCAAAAGTTTCAAAGCAGCATGTAAATGACAAGTGTTAAAACTGCTATATCAGACACCTTCATTCCTTCTACCTTCTTAAGAGTTTTGATGGCAATACAAAGTAAAACCCTTAGAAACCTTGCCCAAGGGTGCTTATGTAGCTCCTGATTCAAGAGTTTTTATTACTAAGTATCAAAAAAGAGGTTCACATTCATATCTCATACTTTTCCTGCAATCCTGAGGTTGATTACAATTTGTCTTACCCCTTGTCAACTTCATGTCTCAAAGATGTTTCCAATGATAGTGACTGATCATAACCATTAAAGAGCAAGCACATTTTAAGACCGTTTAACGTTTATGCCACTAAACAGACAATCACTGGAAGTGGTAAGAATGAATCAGCCAAAAAGAAGATTTCTACAGTTATCTTGAGCTATTACTGAGGATGGGGAAAACATTTGTTCTATTTGTATTTTCAGGCAAATGTTGTATTACAACATTAACATCATTATCGTTATAGCATTTAGCACTATTTGGCTTTAACTAGAGTTCCTGGAGCAGTTTACAAACCAACTCACATTTTTTTTTACAAAAAAACCCTCTAAAATTAAAATCTTCAGTCATGTGTTCAAACCCATTCAAAACCACAAGGAACAAACATATTTCTACTTCCTCCTGAAACCCCATCAATGATGGCAATAATCTTTCATTGGTTTTATGGGGAAAAACCCTTAACCAAAGTGCTATCACAGAAAAGACCCTAACTTGCATCTCCCCAACCCCCCATTTAGGTGGTGGGAAATATAAACTGAACCTCTGGAGATAGTCTGAACCTACACACAGGCTCTTACTGGAAGAGGGAAACTTTCAGTTGCTCTGACACTAAGTCTGTTTGCATACGGTATTGCTACTTCTCGACAGAGATCTAACAGAGCACAGCCAGCCGACAGGGCCACTGAGACTAGCAGCAGTTCAAAATGAAACGGGATGGAATTGGAAGGTCCCCTGGTGCTGGCTGGAAGAAACAAGTGTGTTTGATATTGTATGGTGGGAAGGCTTTGTGTGAGTGGCTCCGGGCAAAGAGTCCGGGTTTCACTCACTGGATCTTTCTTTTCAGGTGGGGAGGAAGTTCATAATGCAGAACCTTCAGATAGTTACTTGCCCCTGTTATCCAAAGAAAGCAGTACTTTTTGGAGCTTTTCCCACATTTTAAAGGAATCCTTCCTTGAGAAGAATAAGTGGAATCGCCATGCCATCCCTAGCTTATCAAGAAATACCAAATCAGCCATAGATCAGATTAGAGCTGTTATAGGAAGCAGATGGAAATCTCTGGCTGCAGTAAATAGAATTACTACTAAGATATACACACATGCACACTTACTTGTGCATATGTATTTTAATTATAGGATGTATCTACTGCCTCAGTCCTAACAGATCCTAGGTGGTGTACAGAAACTAATGATAAAATATAGTAACACGACAGTAATAATAATAATAATAATAATAATAATAATAATAATAATACAAACACAGAAGCACCTGCCACATAACACCCCAGATTTAACAACTGTTGATAAAAAAGGCAAAAAAGTTTGGATAGTAGACATTGAAACACCTGGAGACAGCAGAATAGAAGAGAAAGAACTGGAGAAAATCACAAAATACAAAGGCCTGCAAATAGAAATAGAATGACTGTGGCAAAAGAAAGCAAAGATAGTACCAACAGTAATAGGCATGCTGGGTGCAATCCCAAAACATCTGGAACATTGACAAAATCACCATCAGTCAACTGCAAAAGGCAGCTTTACTTGGAACAGGTTACATCCTGCAGCGATATCTTTCACACCATCAAACAACAACTGCCTATCCCAGGTCCTTGGGAAGGACTTGATAGGTGGATAAAAATGCCAAATCCAGTCTAAACATCTGCCTGACTGTGTGACCAACAATAACAATAACAACAAATATACATTGGTGTCAATAACTCTACAATTAATCCTGAAAGGCCTTCTGGAAGGCCTTGAGAATGGGGGCCATCTGTATTTGGAGGCAGGATGTTCCATAGGAGAGGAGTTCCAGATTTTTTTAAATACAAGTGAAAACTTGTAAGTACAAACTGGAATAGTCTACCTATAGAGGGTAGAGGTTTTTAAGAAAATGCTGGGCAGCCATTTCTCAGAAATTGTTTAACTGGTTTTCTGCACATTGCAGAGAATTAGACAAGCTGATTCTTGTGGTCCCTCCCAGCTCCTTAATTCTATGATTCTGTAAAAATTAAGACAAGAATAGTGGGATCACTTGAATCAGAGGCATCTGCAATGACAGGGCCAAGAGGGCCAAGATGCACAATCAAAGCCTCACTTGTTTCTATGTGTGTCAACATCATACACTTGTGCAAAGGGATAGACTGCAATCCACAGCCCCTCTCACCAACTTGGCCCCATTGGTACACTCTGTGGTGGATGTCTCTAACTTGAATTATAACTTGTCTATTGATTTTAAAGTGTTTTTACAGGTTTTCACTTCATAAAAGTTTCCCAGTTGGCCTTGTAGGGGAAACTTGCAGATATCCTGTGGATACACATTTATATTTTTTCCCCTCCCTTAGAGCACAACACTTTGAGAGAAAATATTTTAATTGGAAAAATAGCACAGGAGAAAGGTTAAACTTTCTCTGCTCCACTGCTGTGGACCCACTTTACTTTGGCAACTCAAAGTAAAGTGCTTCAGCTGCTTGAAATTGTTAGTATATCTTTGCTTTCAAAGATGATACCATATTATGACTCCTTGAAATCCCAGGATGTTTTTTTTAAACTTTCCTGGTACTGATCCTTGCTTTAAAATAAAAACTGGGCCTTGGGGAAGTGAAGGGACAACTTTAAAGCTAAGAAAGTAAAAAAATCTCCGCTTAATCTCTTGTGTGTTTATTTGAAAATCTTAAGACTGGCTCCAACTGACTTTCTTTTTTACTTCTTTAAAGGCCTTTTAGTCTCAATTTGGAATAGCATTATTGTGTTCCCGCTGAGGTGATTGTCTAAGAGTGATTTTTTCCCCCAGATTCAGAGTATGCTGTCAAACTATTATAGAACCCTACAATTTCAGGGCAGGGGGGAGACTTTGAAGCAGCATTAATTATAGGTAATTATGATTTGAATGAAACTTCTATCTGTAAACACTTGGTGCCATTCAAAATCATGACTGAGTGAAATCTGGTAAGTTTTTTTGTTGGTGATGCTTCAGTGTTTTATTTTGTTTTCTTTTTTTAATAGGACAGCTGAATTTTTTTTTTATTTTCTCATCACCTTTTTTTATTTTTTTTTTATTTGCTCATCACCTTAGAAATAAGTCCACCAATATTTTGTGGCTCTCACTATCCATCCCCTCACTTTTCATACACCCAGTCTTTCAGAACATTGTTCTTTTCATGACAAAGTTAGACTTCAAGGCTTTTACAAAATAAAAGTCTATCACTAGTAATTATTGGGCTTCTTTTCTTGAACACTCAAAAGCATAATACTTGCCTTTCTTGAAACCAATTTCATTGTCAGATTTCCTCTAAAGATGATTATCATGGAGTACCACATAAGGATATTCTAGAGGGCAAGGACAAGTATAAAGTATAAAATAAAAAAAACCCAGATATTCCTGCAAAATCCTGCATTCTTCAGTGGCTTATCCACATATATTTTTGTATGGCTGTTTATCCAGGAAGGCATAAAGCTGCTAAATTGAAATTTAAATGGACTGTATATAAATTGTATATAAACAAAATTAACTTATGCATGACTCAACCTTCATCTTGAATCACTTCTCTAAGGAAATTGCCCAGTCAATCCCCACCTCTGGATGATGAACGCACACACATTAAGTTGGTACAATATTTTGGATTTTATCTCCAGAAGGTGCTTTGGAGTACACAGGAGCACAAACATCCCTGTGACATTTTAAAGCAGCCATATCTTTTCCTGGGATCCTCTCTGTGGCTGCTTTAAGGTGTTGAGGAGAGCTGTTACAATCATGCTCCAAACAGCTTTTGGATATCAAATCTGAAGTGCTGCACAGCTTTAATGCACAAATTGTTGAAAACCACTTCTATTTGAAGATTCTGGCCACATGTAGTTATTCACATATAGTTATTCAGATATAGGCTGCACAGAGAGAGAGAGAGAGAGAGAGAGAGAGAGATCCACATTTAGGAAGTAGAACTTTAGTTATAGAAGATTTCATTACATCAGAATCAAATTTTATACACACAATATGTTCCTCTTCAGGAATGATTAAAATGATCTATCTAGATTATATGAGCAAGACTCAGAGTTGTACCAACTAACTGCTGTGATGCTATGCTAGCTAAGACACTCCTTCCTGATGTCTGTCTTTGTAGAAGGGGCTTATCTTTATAGAATAGCAGATTTGAAGGTCTTACTTAGGTCCTGTGCATCATTTGCAAGAATGTTAGGAGAATGGACAATGAGTACACATGATGTCAGGGGCTAGTTTCTCATTATTGTCACCCTCTCTTTTGGGATAGTAACTTTAATATCATTATGACAGCCTGTGTAATGTAGTGAATACTTTCATGATGTCAAATTTGGAGCAACTTTCTTGACCCTCCTTGCATCAGAGTACAAATGGAATATATTTGATCCATTTGTCCACACATGAAGAATATCAGTGTATTAGAGAAAATTTAAGATAAACTTCTATCCAAGTAGGGGAATTGCTTATTTGTTTTAATGTGGGAAAGACTGAATCACAAAGGAAGCTGTCTTATGCTCAATATCCTCTGCATTAAGCAACTCTCCGTAATTTCAGCGACGGCTTTTTTTTTTTCCTGTCATATCTAGAGATACCAGAGAGCTGAATGGGAACATTCACAGCTTATATTCTGTCACTGAGTTTTGACCCATCCCCCAACTTTGATACATTATTTCCTTGCATTCTGATTACATGAGATGAATATATGAATGACAGTCACCATCTGCTATATTTGCAGTTTAAAACAGATTTAGAATACACATTCCTTCAATCCATCAGTAGCTGGGATATTCAGAGGAACATTTCCTTGCCCTAAAATACCTGTTAATGCAAAATGAGACTATTATGGATATATGTGGGTGCACATATGAATGTGCACACCTGTTTTATGTTCTTCATTAGACAATGTATTCATATTAGCAAGTAATGTACTGAATCTGAATTGAATCAAAAATATTATTTTTATTTCTGACATTGTGGGATGTTAAGCTACAGTCTAGTTGAGTGGAACAAATCAAATTGTGGCGCAGTCTTGAAATGATATTAATAAATCATTGGAGTTCTATATAGTAGTTATGACTGAACAAGCTATATCAGGTCATGCCCATCCCAATGAACACAATCCTGGAAGTGCGGTTGTATTCCCATTCATCCATGGAACTTGCTGCATGGTTTTAAGTCTTGTTTTATTAGGATTTTGGATTGTTTATATGTAACTTTGATTCATTAGTATATGTATTCCTAAGACCTTCCCATTCAAGTCAGAGAGAACAGCTACCGAGAGATCTTGCGTGAACATGAATCAAAACTACTCAGAGATAATGTTGGGGATATAGCAGTGGTGTTAGTAGATTCATGCAATTATATTTTCTGCTCAGGCATAGTGCCTAAATAAAGTATTGACTTCCACAGAAATAGGAATTACTACAGTTATTACTGGATTTTTTTCAAATTAGGGAAACTTATTAAACATATGCAGCATTTCATTCAGACTACTGCAGCTAGGAGAAATTTACCATTAGAAATATAACTGGCAGCAAAGTTGGTTACAGGCATATGTTGGTTTTAATTACTTGGACACCACCAGGTCACCAAAGTGCCAGGAGAATTCCAGTCTGTTGCCCTACTCCTCCATCCTTTCTACTGTCTTCTAAGTGATAGAGTGAGTGAATAGTAACAGAGTGGTGAAAAGGTCCTGTAGAAGATATTTCTCCCTACAATTCTTTAATAAAATGCATCAGACTTCACTGAAGTACAAATTGTTTATTATGGTATTGGAGGCAGCAAAGCTAACCTAAGAAGAGGTGGGGATACAACCCCTCTATGTAGAATTATGCAAATTAGAATATGATTGGTTATAGCAACACATGATGTGTTTTATTGAGGTCATTTGTGGGGTGGATTCTATAAGAGTGGTAGTACAAAGAGAGTGGGGTATTTGAGAGAACAATGAGGCAGGATTTCATGAACATAGTTTCTTTCTTAGCTTTAGTTATCTTCTCATAGCTCTGTCAATATTCCTTGGCTTTCTAAGACTTATGGCTGAGCTGACACTATTTTCTCTGGGAAAATGGATCTGAGGAGGGGATAATTTACTTACCTTACTTAATGGCAATTTTTCTACTACAGTCCCCAAGGATGGCTTGTCCCACTTGGTCTCAAACCTGAGGTTGATTTCAACCATTGATTGCCCTATAAAAGAAAAGAGATTCATCTTGCTTATGTATTGCATTTTCAAATGGAGACCACTCTTCTTGGTTAATTCCATGAGAAGAAAAAGTGTTATTCATAGTTGCATTCATTGCAGTTGTTGTTACATTTATTTGAGAGTTATGATGCAATCTGATTCCTGTACTGAAAGCGATAACAGCTTTGTTAAAGTCAGGTGCTAGCCTGGGCCTTCCTACAGGCAGATATAGGTATTGACTTGACTACACCAGACAAGTTTAATTCACTTTCTTCAGGCCTCTGCTTCTCAGTGAAGCATGCTGAACTGCCAACACACCCTCCATCAGAGTTACAGATGCCAGCTACCTTAGAGCAACAGCCCTCACGATAGCAGCCGTGGAAAAAGCCCGAGTACTACTGGATGTACAAGCTGGGTTTCGAAGAGGCAGAGGAACTAGAGACCAAATTGCCAACATTCGCTGGATCATGGAGAAAGCACGAGAGTTCCAGAAAAACATCTACTTCTGCTTCATTGACTATGCAAAAGTCTTGATTGTGTGGATCACAACAAACTGTGCCAAATTCTTAAAGAGATGGGGGTACCAGACCATCTTACCTGTCTTCTGAGAAATCTGTATGCGGGCCAAGAAGGAACAGTTAGAATTGGTCATGGAACAACCGATTGGTTCAAAATAGGGAAAGGAGTACGACAAGGCTGTATACCGTCACCCTGCTTATTTAACCTATATGCAGAGTACATCATGAGAAATGCCAGGCTGGAAGAATCACAAGCCGGAATTAAGATTGCAGGGAGAATCATCAACAACCTCAGATATGCGGACGATACCACCCTAATGGCAGAAAGTGAAGAAGAACTAAAGAGCCTCTTGATGAGGGTGAAAGAAGAGAGTGCAAAAGCTGGTTTGAAACTCAATGTTAAAAAAACTAAGATCATGGCATCTGGACCCATCAATTCCTGGCAAATAAAAGGGGTAGAAATGGAAGCAGTAACAGACTTCATTTATTTGGGCTCCAAGATCACCACAGACGGAGACTGCAACCATGAAATTAAGAGATGCTTGCTCCTTGGGAGGAAAGCTACGGCAAACCTAGATAGCATATTAAAAAGCAAAGATATCACCTTGCCGACAAAGATCCGCATAGTCAAAGCTATGGTTTTTCTAGTAGTAATGTATGGCTGTGAGAGCTGGACCATAAAGAAGGCTGAGTGCCGAAGAATTGATGCCTTTAAACTGTGGTGCTAGAGAAGACTCTTAAGAGTCCCCTGGACTGCTAGGAAATCAAACCAGTCAATCAAAGGAAATCAACCCTGACTGCTCATTGGAAGGATTGATAATGAAGCTCAAGCTCAGATACTTTAGTCACCTAATGCGAAGAGAGGACTCTTTGGAAAAGACCCTGATGCTGGGAAAGATTGAAGGCAAAAGGAGAAGAGGATGGCAGAGGATGAGATGGTTAGATAGCATCACTGAAGCAATGAGCATGAAACTGAGCAAACTCAGGGAGGCAGTGAAGGACAGGAAGGCCTGGCACAACATGGTTCATGGGGTCACGAAGAGTCAGACATGACTTAACAACTGAACAACAACAAGATATAAAGGAGAAGGGAAGAAAACAAAGGTGGAATAACAAAATTCTCAACCCAATGAAATCCTGAAACTGGTATGTAAAGCACACAGGAATTGTTGTACAGATACTGTATATGCAGGCAAATGATTTGTCCATTTCTCCTTCTAGCTCAATACCGGGGACCTGTCCTGGATCAACCATTAAGCAAAATAACCAGGTACTTATTTCCCCTAACTATCTTGCCCTTAACTCTTTCACTGCCACACTTTAGTTGTCAGCACTTGTGTCTTAATATCTTGTCACTTAAGCAATGGAAGGACTGACGGGCACCATTGTTGGGCTGGGCTTAGGGCATTCGTTAGTCTTAATCAGGCCCTGCTGGGTACATTGATTGACACTGAGCCACCATGGTATCAGGGAGAGAAACCTTGGCCACCAGTTTCAATCTGATTCGTTTAGCATATGATGCCAAGAGCTGAACATGCAATCTGTTTTTGGTTTGGATTTATTAGATCCATACAGGACCATTTTTTGGGTCAAAGGAGAGATTTTTTTATTTTTCATTTTTTTTACAAAAATAAAAATCAAGAAAACCATTTTAAACAGCTTTTTCATATACTGTGCAAATATCTCAAATATTCTCTCAATTCTCCCGAGAGTGTGTGTTTGAGTACATGCATATGTCATCTGAAAAAGCAGCCACGCAATGCCTTGATTAGATTCCACTGGCCTTAAAGTAGAAGGAACTTTCTGCTTTTTCCCATGACATCCCTGCTTATTTACTCATACATACATACATACATACATACATACATACATACATACATACATATTTTGCCAATCTAACCACCTCAGGGGTATTGACATTTCTTGATTCAAATGTATAAAGGCAGTTTTATTATTACTGTGATTATTTTTTTGTGACTGACTCTCCATCATAGTGACAGTGTGTCAGTGTGTGTGTGTGTGTGTGTGTTTGGACAATCAGTATGGGAGAGAGAGAGAGAATGCTGCACACATGGAGCACTCCAAATCCTGCTGCAGAAAACAGCTGTGGACTTAGCATTTCAGCTTTGGAAAAAGATGCTACAGGTCATCGATTCAGTGGTATGTGCAATTTCCCATAACTGTTTGTTGTGGAAGGAAAGTATGATGTTTGTGTCTGCCTGTGGAGGGAAAAGACTTCCTTGAATGAGTACTGCATTTAGGCATACTTCAAGGTTTAGATCAGACTGAGCTGACTTGAACAAATATGTAGATTCAGAACATAACTAGTCGTCAGTGTTCACAACCCTTTGCCTGTTGCCACATTTTCAGAATGAGAAAATTTAAAATGGCAGATCTGAGAAGGAATGTGTTTAGCAATGTATATTCTGAGATCAGTTCTACTTCGAAACAGTGTCTAGCTTTAAAAGCATATTTATTTTATTTATTTATACAACTTCATACCACCTTAATCACACATGACTGTGAGTTACAGTTCAAAGCCATGTTTTATCATTTTGAAATGCATCCATTCCCCCACTGTTGAAACAGAGGCATAAACAAATGCAAAAACTGCCCAGAATGGGCTTATACCGGCACGTGGATTTTGCACAGGAACTGAATTCTGCTCACCTGACCGAACTTCATCTTGCTTTCCTCCCCTTGCAATCCATCTGCTCTAGATAATTTCCCTAATTTCCCATCATATTTTTTATTTGAGCTTGGGAGATAGTTGTACGGCAAGGAGGAATTTCCATTTTGCTGACAGCTACGTAGTCTTTGTGGAAGAACACACAGGGCAGATATGTCCTGCAGCACATCATGATGGTTAGTAGCTGGCCTTGGTTTAATCCAGTGCATTATTCCTGGATATATACAGTAGAATAATGCTGCTGAACTGAATAATCATGCCCATGATAAGCAAATAGGGAGGACTGTTTTCATCTCCTGTGCTTTGCAGAATGATGTAGATAGAGACAACAGAAGAAGGCTTTAATGTTGGGACCTTGGCAGATAGGTTCATTGAGTACAAGCACTTGGTACAGCAGTTGATTCAGGAACAGTTGGTTCATTAAAAAAGAAAGATGCCCTCAAGCTGAGCTGAATTCTTGTGGCTACATTGACATGTGACAATATAGAAATGGTTTGGCATTGTTCAGCTTCCCAGTTTACAGCCCTTGAATTCCTAGTTGGGCCAGGTGTTATCAACTGCTATGGAAACACAGTAGATATGGTAATCATGTATACATTTCCAAAAATGTTGGATTGACAGTATCACAGAAAGAGCTCTAAATAGTGTAAAAAGCTTGCTAAGCTATATTTCAGAGTATAAAAGAAGAAGTGTACAAGGTTTGATTGACCATTCATTAAATCCTGTATCCAAATTCAGATGCTCTTCTCAAAGGTGCCTGATAGAACCTTGTCTTGAAGTTAAACTGTCCATGTCTGAACAATCCGCTTTTAAGCTGGTTCCCTTAGTAACCATTGAGGGATGTTACACACAGTAAATGCATCCATTCTTATTTTTGTATAATTTGCAGCTTATGGAGTTTGTGAATGGAACGGGAAAGGCCTGCTTACTGAAAAATGCGTATATTGGAAGTGATTTACTGTCTGATTTTAAGGGCACATCATTTTAATCATGGTATCAAAAATGAACATTTTGAATATATGCTATATGTACAGGATAATTGTGAGGGTGGTAAATGTAGCTATTTTGAAATACCTCTCATTGTCTTCCTATTTTGCAGCAGTCAAGGACTGCATACTTAAATGCCCATCTCCAAAGCAAATTTTCTTTGTACATAAAAATATGCTACCTATTTTGCCTATTTCTTTGACTATACACTGCAGGGTTTCTGAAATAAATTTTGTCTTGCTTCATATTTGTGTTCTGTCTTATATCCAATCTAAGGATACCTGAGGATTTAATTCTTTGCAAATTCTGATTTGAACTGTCCTGATCTACATTTCCTAAGGTTAATTAATATGGATTGGGACCTAGTTATCTGTTGGTTTTCTTGGTTCCTCAAAACAGCTATCAGCTCAAAAGAATCAACCCAAATAAAACCAAAATATATTTAATAGCTTACAATTTAAAAAAAGAAAAAGAAAAGCCTTTTTTGAAAGAGAATGTGCATAAATAAGACAGAAGAGATCTGTGCAACCTGAGAAACCCACTGACAATAGACTATAATCCAAGCCTATCAACTGTGTGCTTCTGACAGGGAACCCAAAAATACATAAATTGGGACTCACTCAAAGCAGTGGAGCTACCAGAACTCCTTAAAAAATTGCTGCCAAATTTTTAATAGGGGAAAGGGGGGAAATTATGAAATATATCAATAATTATTATTATTATTATTATTATTATTATTATTATTCCTGTATTTTTTTAAAAGTACCTTAAATTTGAGTTTTGTGCTGACATTGCCCAATTTTTTTCAAGGTCCCTTCTTTCCCCATAACACCCAGCCAATATGAAGTTAACAGTGGGGAGAAAGGATCTGGACTAAACGTGACTCGTCACAGAAATCTTTGTCATAACTCCATTCTGCATATGGGGCTGTGCTGATCTCTAGTCAGTACTATCCCCCTATACTACATAATGTCATGGGGATTGGGAAGCTTAACCATCAATTGAGCACTTGCTCAAGGAAACACTGCAAAGGTATTTTGTAGTGTTTCCTCCTGAAGTGCAGGGCAGAAGATTCCTTTCAGTGGAATATCTGATTTGTCAACCCCATCTACTAGGATTGTCTACCCTTTCCCTCAAGTTAAGACACCATTGTGCTTTTCTTCAGGAATTATTGGCAGGAAACAGTGTTACTACTCACCCACAGTCATTTAGAACATTGTGGGGGGTCCCCCTAATTGCAATAGTAAATATAGCAAGGAAGTGTGGATGAGGCAGAGCACTGGCTGGAATGCCAGCTTTTCCATATCCAAATGACCAGCTTGATAGCCTCACACTTCTTCATCCACTCAGGTTCCAGAGAGCAGCAAAGAAGATGCTTGCACAGTAGTGCAAAGCAGTAACATGAGATCAATGTGGCAACGTTGGGAGCTATAGGGAAACACCCATTGTCACTGTATTTTTTTATCTTATGTATCAAATTTGTCACCACCCATCTTGTGAAAAAGTGACTCTGGGGGGTTTACAGAGGAGATAAAATCAATTAAAATACAATATAAAAACAGTTTTAAATAATAAATGCATTCCAAGAAATGATGGAATTGGCGAATAACTCAGGGAGTGTCCTCAGGGCACCAGCCTCCCCCAGGATTAATTACAACTCTTATTGCCCCACGCAAGCTGGCAGAGCCAGGTCTTAAGTCCTTTCCAGAAAACCGAGAGGATAGGGGCCGCTGCACTTCTCGGGGGAGAATATTCCAAAGGGCAGGGGCAACAGCAGAGAAGGCTTCCTCCCAGGTCCCACCAGCCGACATTCTCTTGCTGACAGGGCCCACAACATGCCCTCTCTGCCTGACTGGGTGGGACAGGTTGATGTAACGTATTGTATATCATATTTCTGAATACCAAGTTGTATTGTATATCACATTTCTGAATACCGATAAGTACCCTAGTTGTTCATTACGCTTGTGTTAATCTGTCCCGATTTATAGTGAAGCGGTATAAAGAGACAATGCAGTTCTTCTCATAGAAGTGTAGGGGTCATGCAGTTTATATCACTTCAAACCTTTCAGGGGCTAGAAAAGGTTTCTACATATGCACTGCACATGGACAGAAAACTTGTTTGGTGCTGACAAGAATTGTCAAAAGAAGCTTGTGTGCAGTTGTAGTGCATGCACAAGAGGTCTCTTCTGGTTATTGAGGCAACCAGGAGTAAAGTGAAATGGTGTGGCTGCATCACTGCAGTGTTCAAAGTGGAGTGGGATGGAGGTTGTTCTGAGGAACAGCTTCAAAACAGTGCTTTAGCCACGTATCACAGAAGTGAAATCCTCATTCAGGGCTCTGACTGTCCTCCAGTCTAATGCAGTCTTCCCATCATGCTTGGAATAATAATTTAGCAAGCGCTCAACAGTTATCATCTCCTTATAAAAACAAGACATGATATCATTAAAACAAACCTTATTAGCAGAGTAATGAATTTATCATCCTGTAATACTTAGTGGAAACATCTGCAAACATTGGCAGGTCCATTTCTCAGTCTCAGGTGGATTAGATCAGGCTTTTCCAACCAGAGGCCCTCCAAATTATGATCCTGTACAGAGGTGATCCAAAAAATCAAGATGGTGGCCATGACTATGTGATTAATGCCTGACCCCTTTTTTACCTGAATCACATAGAAAGGGGTGGGGCTTCATTTGCTTGGTTGCACCCACCATCTCGACATTTGAATGCCCCCCCCTCCACCAGACACTCCCACTGCCAATAGTTTGCTTCTCCTCTCTCATCACTCCAACCTTAGGATATATTGAAACTAGTACCAGCCTGAATTATTGTAGGGACTATAGAGGACGACCTTGATGGACAGAGGGAAGATCTGTTTGCAAGGCAACAAACAGATAAACATGGCTTACACCCATACAAAGAGAGAAATTTACAAAAAGGTCTCAGAGAGGCACCCACCTAATTCTCAAGAAGTTAAAAGAGGGAGAAGGGAAAGCACATTCAGACTTGCAACATTCTGTTAATATAACCATTCTAATAAACATAGGCCTACATAGTGTCTGTTTCTTGGTCTGGCCTACCTTATAGGGCTGACAATTATTAAGGGGGTACCACTTTAGGGAAGCTGGTCTGTATGGCCAACAGGCCTGGTGGTCAAAGCACGCTATTGCTTTTAGGGGATAAAAGAATCTCTCTTCAGCAATTATGAAATAATGCACTCAATATTTCAGTGTACATGTGGATTTTGAAAGCAACTATTTTGTGTAAACTTCTGGGTGTAATTATCTAGTGAACAAAGGTAATTTGGTATTTCATTAACTATTTTCAGTTTCAAATGACTATGATTTGTTAGTTTTTGTTGGTAATTATTGTTTTACAACCTTATGTTGACTTTTATATTCAGGGACCAGAAAAGTACAATAAAAATAATACATAATTTAACATCTAAGTTGGCCTTTTGTGATGTCAGCTGAAAAGCTGTAAAATATTCATTATTAAAGTGTAGCACACAATTAACTTTAAATTGTAGCCTGCTACTCCTATTAAACAGAATAAATAGTATATCCTTTGGTCCAGTTTCTCGCCAGAAGGCAGGCTTCTTGTCTCAGAGCATCCTTTTGCCTTTTTAGCTACTGAGTCAGTACACTTAGTACTGTGAGTCACAATTCAATAAATAATTTGGAACCTCCTGGTGATTTTTATGCATCCAGAAAATGCAGTTGCACTTCTGCTCAGAAGTTTCAGCTTGTGCAAGTCATGGCTGCAACTAGTTCATGTTAGAGCCCATTTTTAAGCTTTTTTACTCACGTACATTGGGCACAAACAAACTTTAGAAATCAATTTGAGATGCTGACATTTATAGCTCTGTAAAACAGATGGCAAACCGGAGACCTCACAGTCAGATCTATTCAACAGATGCCTATTTATCCAAGTTTAGCATAAGCACATGGCACCTTCTGGCAGTTATTGGGTGGCTGGCCCTAAGCCACCATTTCAATTTGCTTCATTGTTCTCTCTGGGCCCATGGAAATGGTCAGGAGTAGGCTCACTTGAAAGAAATTTGTGATACCATTACACAGACCTTAATTCTGAATCTAGCCATATATCTGGCCTCCATCATAGCTTCTCATCTCAAAGAACGTTGCTTCTAAAAGGATTTCTCAATCTCCTCCTTCCATCTTTATGCTGTAAGTTGAGCAGCAAGACTAGCTTTGGTATGATCAGTGGCATCCTCAAGGGAGTCAAGATGGATAAGATGGTTGTTATGGTATCACAACTGAAATGTCACTCCTTTGTACATGCAGGTTCTATTGATGAATATATAAAAAGGGTGGGACTTCAACCATGATCCCACAACCTCCTTCTTGCCTGTTTTGAACCCCCTGCAGACAGTGCCAGATATTCTTTTCAGTTGCTGAATTTTGGGGCAATGCAAGTGAAAATGTGAGGGCTGAGAAGGCAATTTCCTTTTCTCTCCTGTGTTAATTTTCATCGACATTCAGCCAAGCTTTTAAAGCCTTTGGTAGGCATGAGGCTGGAAACAGAACCTTTAAAAGGAATGTTACAAACAAGTCTATTATAATAAAGGGGAACATACAATCCAACAAGCATGAAAATAATTGCATCCCTTTCTATCTTAGCAGGGCCTTGACTGAAGAAGAAACAGAAACAGTAAAAAATCTGCAGAGTAACATTTTTTTTTTAAGTGAGGGGGAAAAAATCTTAAATTCTGCCCCCACCCCATCCCTCAAAAAAAATTAAGAAATTCTAAGAAATTTTAGTTTGGCCTTAAGTCAAACTAATGTTACTGCTTAAATTCCTTATTTTTTTCCTGAGCATCTGCTTCTTTGGCTTGCAACTTGCTTTAATTTTTAAAATTATTGTTTCCTTTTAAAAATTATTTTCCATAAATCATTTAATCAGTGGAATTCTTTTTGGCTCTCTTCACCCCGTTGTGATGCTGGCACTAATTTTGTACCCACTTTGTGGGACAAATGCCCAACCACCCCAAAAGATTTTTTTTTCCTGAAAAGATAATGTGTACAATTGTATTGTAAGTAGCTCGCCTACTAATTGTCAAAAATCCATATCATCACACACACACACCCCAAAAAATGTCCTTTATTCATTGCAATGTAGATTGGTGTGACCTAGTAGTGCATGAAAGAGAATTGTTTTATATAAACCTTGGTTACCAGAGGCCTGGTAGTCTCCTGTACTTTACATGAACCTTAAAGGCTGAGAAGGGGATGTCAGACAGGACTGTTAGTTAACAACTGACATTTAAGAAGCTGATGCTAGTGGTTGAGCTTAAAAAAGTAATAATTTTTTAAAAATCATTACCAATATACCTAAACTTTGCATTAGAAAGGTAATTCTGAGGGATAGTTAAACCTTCCCCATTATCTTGGGCCACAACAGTTATTACCTCAAGTCACTAAGTGGGTTTCTTGGGGATGAAGGAAACTGTCATCTGATACGCCTGAAGGGCATCGCCTTGAAGAAGACTATGGAAGTTTCTGCTTATTTCTGCATTTTTAAAGAGCTGCTACTCATCACTAGAGGAAGAATTGAACAGTAATACCCAATCAGCAGGGTAAGAATTGGACACTCCCTTGATTAATACAGTTCAAGTACTCCAGTTCTTGAGTTTGGATCAGAATTCATAGACCCACTCCTCAGTACACTTGATTCCAGGGCACTTACAAGTCTATCTTTGGCATAATGATTAGAGATACCCTCCCTCCTTTCGGTCTGACATGAAGGCAAGAGTACATTCTGCTGATTGATTTTTCTGATGAATCAAAATGTTTTATACTGGGAAGTTTCTCTGGTAAAAATGGAGGGGTCAAGGAAATGTCAAACATCCTAAGAATGAGATGAGGGGACTTTTTTAATATCTTTTATTGCTGCTAAAATGTTGTTATGAGTCTGGAAGTCTTGATTCATTAAAGGGAGGGGTGGCCTTATTATAACTCTCACAGTTCAGGTAGGAAAAAATACAGCGTTAATAGACTGAGAAGCTCTTTTACTCCCATTCCTCCTTCTGGTTTTTCTCTCAGCCTAAAATCTGGAATAGATTGGGGGGCGAAACAAAGGGCAGGGGAAAACATTTTAAAAATGCCTTTCTTTTTCTCTGTCTTCTATTTACAAAAACCTTCTTTGGATCCATGTTCTTTTAAACCCATTTAACTCCTCATTCGTGCTTCTCCTTTCCAGTCCCTGTATTTTTTTGAATCACTGTTGAAATATGTGCTGCTACTAAGATAGGAATTCAGGTGTTATATCCCGTTCACGTGTGTGTCAGGGAAATTGATGCATCTCTTGATCTTCTGACTGAAATCTGCTCATTTGCATCACAAGCTCCAAAACAGACAGATGCAGTAGAGCTCCTGTTGTTAGAGAAGAGTACCTTCTTACATTCACTCTGTCCTAGCCAAATTCCTTTATATCCCATCAATCTTTTTTGTTTGGGAGATTTATATACTTTCCTGCAATGCCTGATATTTTGGGAGTCACTCTTGAGCTATTCACATACCAAACTGTTCTCTACTCTATTCTGCTCTGAGAGACATTAAAATGCGTATTTATTACTTAATCTCCATTAAACCTCACAATAAAGATTGCATGTAATTGAGTTTATCCTTCTACTAAAATTCTACAGAAAGCTCACAGAGAATGAAGTGCACTCAGTCTTGAATGGCTGGGCTATATAATTTCCCCAACAGCAGTTCTTGTTTATCAGGGAAACTCCTTGGCAACAAAGAGAAGAACTCACTTTAGCCTTGTACTTGAGGGCTGCTACTCTTAGAGGGCTGCTATTTAAAAAACTACTGAGAGCTTTCTTTCTTAATGACTATAAATGGCTGGTTAAGCAATCCACAGATGATATGCTACAGATAGAAAGAGAGAACAAGTTTATCGCTAAAAAAATAACTTTGGTTTATAGTCAAATGGTAGTTGGCAATAAGTGAAAGAAATAAAATTACATCTGGGATTAATAGTATCTCTTAGAGCTGAGCCACACACAGGAGCAATATTGGTTCACTCTCATTCTGAGTTCCTACCCGATAACTGGCTTTGTCAAAGGTTTCAAATGTCACGGCATTGTGAATTTCTCTGTGCAAGCAACCAAGAGGAGTGTTTGTGGCAAATTTCATAGTTCTAGTTAAACTCATACTTTACTCTGTGGAAATGATTTGGTTGAAAGAAGGAAGATGCTGCAGCTTATAAGATACAACAAGGAGGACTACTGATTCTACCATAGTCATTTTGACATGCTGTGCCAGAAATCAAGAATTTCCAAATATTAAATCTGTCAGATGAGAAATGAACTGTAACTTTCTCATAAATTTAGAATTCCCCACAATGTGGCTCCTGCTTAGTCTTTCAAGCCATGAATAAATCTAACTGTAAAAGTACTGTATGTTTTTATTTATTTATTAAACTTAGATGCCACCTGCTTCCTGGTCGGCTCACAGCATAAAAAACAGAACAATACAATTAAAAAATGGAGCATGTAACAATAACAGGATGGTGGATCTGGTCAACAAAAACAAGCATAACCTAGACCCAATAAGGGGTTCCAACTACCCTAGCCCAAAGCCTGGGTGGAGAGCCAGTCTAATAAATGAATGCCATCAGTTGGATAAATTTTACAAAAATTTACAAAAATTCCAAGTTTGTTTGAATAGTCTTTTAATAAGTACAAAAATACCACATTCATTTTCTATAATTAATTTGACTGTGTTAACATATACAGGATTAAATTACTTAGTTGTTTAAAAAAACTAGGCTTAGCAAGTACCCAAGTACCCAAGTATAAGTGCTGGAGCAAAATCCAGGTTCTTGGGAGTTAGTCATCTATTTTGACTCAGTAGTACAGCATATTGTTGTCCTAAGTGATGAGTCAAGATTTTCTGGAGCAACAGAGCATGTATGGGTGAGGCTTAAGTTTAACTGTGTGAACAGCACAAAGAAATATGTAAGAAATATGATTTATGGAAATGCTAAGAAAAAGAAAAATGCATACAAAATATATAGAAAACTATTTGTACAGATGTGTTAGGATTACAGTTCCCAGAATAATTATAACTCTCAAACCTATTTAGAAGACGACAGCTAGAAGTAGACTGGAATAGGTATTTGAGTTTAGGTTAATGGGTTAGATCTGCAATTTCCAAAACTGATAAATTCCAAACATGGCCTTCAACCAGCCAGCATGCCATTACTGAGAATTCTGGGAGTTGAAGTCTACACATCTGGAAGTTGCCATGGTTGGGAAAGATTGAGGAGCACATCTATTCCTGTGGCTTATATGATCTGGATTATGTAGTGACCCATGGACGAAAACGAGCAGAAACAGAGCAAAATACTCTGAGTTAACTGCTGAACCATGCAGATTTTTTTTCACAGTATTCTGAGATGTGAAGCGGCAGCATAACTTTAACATATAGGCAGAATTACAATGTCCATCTGCATAGTAAGCTATGAGCAACTCATTAAATTATGAACAACCCATAATTCTATACATTTTTCAGTAGTACAGCTGTACACTGCCTAACTCTGAAGTGACTGACAATTTTTAGATAAAGCCAGCTTTAAGATATCAAACATAACAGCTGCTTAATAGTAGGTAAACAACTCTATTGAGAATGCACAGTGCAAAGTAAGCACATTTAATTACGAGCATACATCAGTATAGCTGTCTCTGAACCACAATATTTGTCAATTGCTTTTGTTGAAATGTTTTATTTTTGTGTAAAATAATTATGAAGGAATTGTGTTTGTTACTCCCCAAACCCTCTAAAGTGCCATTTTCCACAGAGATGTACAATCTGCAGGATTTCATATTTTTTCTTATAAAACTAGAAGCCATGATGCAAAATGTATGCATCATACCAAAATATTTCTTGGGGTCATTCAAAATATTCCTGCTAGCCCAGTATAATTTTGATTGTTATTTTTCTTCTAGCAAGTAATTATTTCCTGCCCACTTCACAAGCTACTTTTGAAACTCCTCTCAGTGAATGTCTCATGCGTCTCACCAAGACAAGATGCCCTGACTTCTGCACTCTATGGATTCTACCCTCACGGTTTTTCAGAAAAGGGCTGCTCAAGAAATGCAGCACCAGTGAATGGGTGTGTGTGTGTGGAGTGGAGGGCATAAGAAGAACAGATCATGACAACTTTAAGCTGCCTCCACTATGGGCTGGCAGAAAAAAAGAGGCCTCTGGAGTATGTCTGTATCATGGTTAGGAGATAGTGAAGAAGGGTAGTCTGACCAACAGTATTTCTGTACAGTATTGCTTTAATGTTATGCCAGGTGTCCAGTGTTTTACAATGTGTATAACACTATCTTCAGCCCTCATAAATCCAATGATTCTCTAAAATTGTTTCTGGTATTCCTACAATATCAACATTAACAGAGCATCTGAAATGAGGCTGCAATAAAGAGGACTTCTCAGTTGTGGGATCTTTTGTGGAACAACCTCCCCAGATACATTTGGTCACCGACATTGATATCTTTGTGATTATCAGGTGAATATAAAATACTGCAAATAATTTTGCACCAAGATTTCTGTTTGTATTCTGTTTAAACCCTTAGTGCACTTACTTAGTGTAATTATTCTTTTTTCCCAGTCTGGTTAATAAGTACAGCCATAATCCATTCATCTCAATTTAAAACAATGCAAACATTTTTAAATTTTGTGTATTGTCGAAGGCTTTCACGGACAGCATACAATGGCTGGTGTGGGTCTTCCGGGCTGTGTGGCCGTGTTCTGGAAGTTTTGTTTCCTAATGTTTCGCCAGCATCTGTGACCGGCATCTTCAGAGGGCAGGAGCACAAACACCAGCACAGTTTCAATAAAAAAGAGGAGAGTCTAAAAATCAACAAAACCTGGCTACCAATCCTGAAAAATACAGCCTGCAAAAGGTCAACGAACTCAGCTCAACCACCAGGACATGTGAACAGTTCACACAATGAACATGCTAATCACCCTCAGCAGCCACTCGTTAACAACTCAATAGAAGAAAAAACCCTGCCTAACCCGAGGAAGATACACACATGTTCTGACACCAAAACAAGCAGCCACTCATTAACACCCCCCCACGCACCCCCAACCCCCTAATGCCCCCTTCCCCCCTTCAGATCTCTATAAATACCCACAAAAGGGTCACATCATCCTGGGCACAGAGAGAACTGCTCCTGTCTGTGCTCCTGCCCTCTGAAGATGCCGGTCACAGATGCTGGTGAAATGTTAGGAAACAAAACTTCCAGAACACGGCCATACAGCCTGGAAGACCCACACCAGCCATTTTTAAATTTTATTTTTTAAAATTATTTCTCATTTTACTATGGTATGTTTTGGGGGGGGGTTTTCTGTTTCTCGTGCTGGCCTTCCAAATTCTGGCCTAGGTACATTTTGGTCATTTCAACTCTACTTTGCTAATGTTCATCTAGAAAATGCTCAGCTCTTTCTTATCTGTCTAAGAGTTCAAATGGGAAGTGGGCTTTCCTGTAAATTAAAATGCTCCTTCTAGTGAACAATGTTGGCATTACTTATCATAGATGCAGCAAACTCTAAAGATAATACAGCAATAGGAAACCATGAACAATAAGGAGACAGATAAGTTGCATTCACAGAACACTCTAAAATCTCATACAAACCACACCAGCTTGGTTCACAGAATCTAGCCTTGTATTTTCTTCCAATTCAGTCACATTCATGTATGTCTACCTATCTAACAGATACTAATGCTTGTTATTGTCATCACTGGTAAGACAGGACTAAATTCCCTGTGCAGTCCTGGATTCCTGCACTGGCCAGGGGGTTGGATTAGCTGATCTCCTAGGTCCCTTCCAATCCTTACATTCTGTGATCTCATCACCCTTCTCTTCAACAATAAACACATGCTCAGCCATTTGTGTACATACAAATGCAGGGCAGAGATTGGTTCTCCTCCTCCAAGCTAAGGCTGGTACAAAGCAGTTCTGTGGGGACAGATGCTCCTTCCTTTGCTACTAGCCAAACCCAAACCAGGAGGCTCTGCTGAGGGGGCTTTTCTTTGCCAGTGTTGCTGGTTTCTGCTTCTTGTTGATAGATATCCTTCCTTTAAAAGGGACCATTGACCACTTGATGGACCTGTATTTGGTAGTACATGTAAAGGACGACAAAAAAAGGAAACAGCTGTTTAGAAGAGGGTCCAGTCTCTCTGACAGACACAGCACATATGGCCACAGAACTAATGACTGAGCAGGTCCCATAGCAGACCTGTTAGGCTTATTGGAGCCCAGCTGATGGCCAACATCTACCACCTCCTCCTCTTCCTCCTCCTCTAACACACCATGCATTGTCCAGATGGGAGATCTTTTGCTGCAATAGCTGGGGAAAATTACTTTCCTACCAGAAAATCCTGGACCAGCTTCAGTTTGTCTCAGTGTTGGGCTGATGTCAGCCCTTCAAGGTAGTCCAGACAGGAAACCAAAGCCATGAGTACTGAAACTACCTTTATTGTAAGGTTACAGTAACAAAATCTTGCAAGTCTGAAAGCACTTTCCCCTCCCCTGCCTTTACTTTCCAGAGAACTAGGAAGGATACCTTTTAAGATACTTTCTCCCCCCCCCCTCACCCTCACCCTCACCCTCACCCTCACCTTTCTACTCAGATTTCTTTTATCAGACTGTTCTCTAGACTGTGGCTGTTTCTCCTGTCTCCCAAGGTTATTTTCACAGCCCATTACATCTGGCAATAAGACAGAAGCTACATTGTCAGGACAGCCCATTGCATCTGGCAACAGGACAGAAGCTACATTGTCATCATCAAGAAACAGTACGTGGGGCTTCTTCACATGTCAAACAGGCTGTGTGGATGAGCCCCAACCGCATAACTTTTAAAAACTGTATTTGAACCTCTGCTTATTTAATCAGTCTTGTCAGGCAAAATTTGGATCACTTTTTTTCCTTGATTGGTTCTCCCCTTATATAGTATGTAGTAGGGAGATCTAACATGGGATCTAGCAAAACACACACACACTGTGTATGTATGTATGTATGTATGTATGTATGTATGTATGTATGTATCAAAACATGGGAGCATATACAAAGCACCTCTTCAGATCCTTAAAGCAGGCATGTTCTTTGCAAGGTTTGCGAAGCTGCTTCTGATGCTATTCCCAAGTGCACCCACATGTGCAACCATGCACAGCTGATTTCTGCACACTGCAAAGCACCTCTTTCAAAGCCTTTGCACAGCCATATTGATTAGTTCATTTCTATTTGACTGAGATAGATGAGGATTGTGGTTCAGTGTGAAGAATTTAGTATAATATTCTTATCTGCTCAGGAATTAAACTGTGTAACACTTCTCATAGTAGCAATCATTAACATTTACTCCCATACATACTGTACATGGAATGTCATATAACCATTGTACAATAATGTTGATCAATCAGTATCATGAGTATTTTTGCTTGTACGGGTGGATATTGTTGAACACAAGCAGTGAGGAAAACTAAATAGTATACAAGGGAATTAAGGATGGAAGATTAGAGGAAAACCATCATAATCATTCTTTGGTTCCTTGTAATTATGGCATCATCAGCTTTGCCTCGAGGTGATTATTGGAGGAGCCATTTAACTGAAAGGCCAATGGATTACTGTCTCAGTTTGTTAGTTCTGGTACCATGCATAACAGAAATCATCAAACATCACAGTTGCTTTGTTTTGAGAAAGATACAATATTAATTTCTTTATAATTTCTTTATATTAGAAGGAATGAGAGGAAATTACGGTAACAAGGAAATAAAGAACTTTTCATTATTTTAATAGTCAACAGTTCTATTTTTTCAATGCTTAACAAAGCCAACAGGAACCTCAATCCGATAGGTTTTTACTCAGAAATACATTCTGCTGAATAAAAAGGAACGTACATCCAATTAAATATATAGAGGATTGTAACCTAAAGAAAACTAAAGGGATGTGTGTGTGTGCACATAGTAGTTAGTAAATAAGCACAGGAAATTAAAAGACAAACACTAAAACAATGACCTTGTCTTTATCCTTTAATACAAACACCTACATTAACTATGGGCAAAATAATGACTAGAATATTTACAGATAGCATAGGACTGCATTACACTGTAATTCGCTGCATCTCTACCTCAGACTTTTCCCACTTAATTCAACAGGTTTTGTCAAGAAAGTATACAGAGGCTGCAATTTTACAGTTTCCTAGGAGTAAACCTTAGTGAAATGAATGGGAATTTGAGTAGGCAATAGGAGTACTGTGTTAATCAGCCATGTAGTTGACTGAATATGTAACAAGGTTAACCCAAAGGTTAACCTTTTGATGTTTTGTTTTGTGTTTGTGCTTTCAAGTCAGTGTTGACTCCTGGCAACTGCCTGGACTGGTCCCTGCAGTTTTCTTGGCAAGGTTTTTCGGAAGTGTTTCCCAGGGCTGAGCGAGAGTGACTGGCCCAACATCAGCCATTTGGCTTTCATGCCTAAAATGGGATTAGAACTTACAGTCTCCCAGTTTCTAGCCTGGTGCCTTAACCACTAGACCAAACTGGCTCTCCAAGGAAGGGTTAAATAGTGATTATTACCACTGGAATAATAGCATTGGGAGGGGGGGACTTTGTGCCATTCACTATATCCAAATACTTACTTTCATTGTGTCTGTAACTGTAACTTATTCCTTGATGCTTTCCTACTGTGTGAAAGGGCTATGAAAAATCATGGTTTTTTTCCTTTACCTTTTCCCCAGTAGGTTCAGGCATCGGGGCCTATTTGGGCTGCAACAACCTGGATGACCATTAGATGGGAGGAAAGAGTTATGGATTTCTGTGGTTGTTCAGATTTTTGCAATCCAGATATTGTATTCTTAAAACCTATCCGCATCTAATTTTAAATTAATCCAGTTCTCCCATGATGTCCAGATTTGAAAACTATGGTTATTTAATCTACAGTTCCTAATCAAATCATGGTTTGATTCCAGCCTGCTCTCACTAAACAAGCCCCAGTTTCCCAAGTTCCACAATCAGAAAGGAGTTCTACTTGTTAAGGAAAGAAAAGTTAAAGCTTTCAGACTGTAATTAGGAGGAGAGAGAGCAAGCATGTGAGCATGACATACCATGACTCTTACACAGTGGGAAACATTGAGGCTAAATCCAGCTCAATTGCATAGTTATTGGAAAGATGAAAGATTTCCAGGCATATGCAATTATGCTTTTAACCACGCTATCTCTGCTTTCTATAAGAACCAGATGTCTCATTAAAAAAAAAGTTTGCAGTGCTTGTACTGATGTAGTATGATCCAACTTAAAAATTCTCCTCTCTTATCTCCTCATTCTTTCTTTCTTGGGAACCTCTCATTAAAACAAAAAAGAATACAAGGCACACTGGGAAAAAGCATGGGATACCATTTCACACTGATTATCTCTAAGGAAAACTGCATGCCCATATCACTCTCATTAAAAGGAATTGAAGTATACAAATGAATAGAGAGAGGGAGAGAGATACAGGACTCACACATATGTATACATCATGCAGCTTAAGCTGCAATATTTATTGTTAGGAAACTAGAGAGGCATAATTATGTGGCAGTTCTGATTTGAAACATTTGTAAAATGTGGCTTCTTTATTGGATAGTTCACATGACATCATTGAAGGTCCAACTCTTCACGCTCAAATACCATTTTTATATGAAGGTATATACGTTTCTTTTATTTCTTATAGGAAGCAATCTTTTCCAGGCTATTCTTCTTGGACATAGGATGGATCATTTAGCTCTTTAAAAAGAACACAAATGACTACTCTCTACCCTTCAGGAGTGCCCCCAGGTCAGCCCACAAACCAATATATCTCCCATACAACATTTTCCTTCAAGATGCTCCCTCCTGTTCCCAGTGATGCTACAGTGTGACAAGATGTTGTTGATATGAGAGGAGACCAAGGCAGCCTAGATTCAGGCATAAAATCTAAGAGGACATATGCCAGTAAAAAAAAAGTGTTTAAAAATCCAGTTTAAAAAATAGGACTACAAATAAAATTGATGGTACATACAACAACCAGTACATAGGAAATGAATCTAACTTGGACATTTGAGATTTGGTCCCTGCAATGCCATTTCAGGATATGGAAACAGAATTAGCAATAGCTAATAGCCACCAAAATGCACACCATAGATGACAGCACTGACTAGCTATTGCTTTTCCATAGTCAGACATATTGGAGATACAGTTTCAGGATCATCAGTCCCATACCTGCTACACTATTGACTGCTACAGGCATTAAGCATAGAAGCAGCAAGCAAAAGATTCTCTTTGTTCCTTTGATTGTCTCTGTCCTGCTTATACCTGATTGGAAGACTCTTTGACTGTACTCTTTGGCCTCCTTCCTATAAAAATAATAACTTTTTTCCCCTCTTGTTTTGGTCTTCCACCAGATGACCAAAGGCTGAGAGATGGCTTTCTATGGGAGCATGCAAGGTTGTTAATGTTACTTGTCCTATATACCTTATGGCAGTGTTGTCCAAACTTGGCCACTTTAAGATGAGTGGACTTCAGCTCCCAGAATTCCCCAGCCAGCCATGCTGGCTGCGAAATTCTGGGAGTTGAAGTCCACTCATCTTAAAGTGGCCAAGTTTGGACAACACTGCCTTATGGGCTTCATTCTTCTCATATATGTATAACCTGCTAGGTACAGACCCTAGTGAATGGTCTGGAGGATTCTAACCAAAGTTGCCTTAACATTTTTTCCCTACAACAATTCCTCACAACATGTTCAACAGTAATAATTTGTGGAAGATAATCTTAAAAAGAACCAGTGTTTTTGAAAGTTGTATACAAAAGGAGGTAGCTATATTTTAAGGAAAACATACAATTTATTAAAAAAAAAATTACAGAAATCTGTGTTAAAGGCATTTCTTAGGAATTTTGTATTCACAATAGCATAGATTAAGGAATATAGCACACAAATATTCTGTAAATTAGTCAAAGTTGAGATTGAAAACAAGTGTATTTTTAACCACTTTTTTAAAGTGATGGTGAGTGCCTTACCTTATTAAAGTGGACAATAAAATTGACTGGATTTTATACAGATCATTAGATTCTTAAGAGAGAATGCTCTGCAATTTAACTCATGTGATGGTTTTTAGTGACAACTATTTCTATGATGTCTTTTTTGCTACCAAACTAGCACCTGAAGCAGAAATGTCAAGTTAAAATTCTTTCAGGAAAAGAATAAACATGTATATTGTTTACACAGCAATTCATTCAGCAGCATGTTGTAAGACATTATGCTTTAAAGGAATGCTGTGGAGTATGAGCAAGCCACAAAGAACCCAGGGGAGACCCCCCAGGGGAGTTCATAATCATTAAGTCATTTTGGACAAAGATAATAAAAACAGTGTTAGAGTAAATAAACTCACGCTGCAGTAGCACAGAATAAATAGGGATTGGGGAAGGCAAATGGAAGTTTTGCCATTCCTTGTGCAAAGTAAAAAATGATTAGCAGATCATTAGGAAACACAGGTATCACAATGACAGAACTAGGAATGAAGGTTAAGTCGATAGAACAAAGTCCCATAAAAAAGAAGGTAAGAATAGGAAAAAGTTGTGCTAATGAAACTAAAGCTGCAACATTGTTTATACTGACTATGAGTATGTCCCATCGAACACAATGAGATTTAAGGCTGAATAGATTTCTGCAGGGTAAGCTGAATAACTTTAGTCACTATCTTTAAAAAAAAAAAGATAAATACTTGTCTTCATTGGAGCAACTTCAGGGCTTAAAATTTATCATCTAGCACACTAAGCTAACGATTTCTGAGTTAGAGTTGAAATCTAAACATGCCAAAGGGTAACTTCAGTGAAGAGGTTTTTCCCTGTCAAGATAATACTGTCACTGTCTCCGTGATGTACTGTTCCTTTAAATCTTATCATACTTGCAGTTTTCCTTTTGCTCCCTTATTGATTTTAGCCTTATGTGGTGCTTCTTAAATGCCTTGGGTTAAAAAGCAGTAAGAAGACTTGAGCTTGCTTTATGGATGTTTAGCCCCAGTCTCGAGACATTTTTGCACTGAACAGGGAGATACAAATGAGAGTTTAACACGTTTACTTGACAGGGCAAAGCAACTCAAATAGAAGATAAGCCCATATTTACCATCTAAATGTATCAGCAAAGGTTATTAGGCTTATGCATTGAGTAGATTGCTAGTTCACTACTATATTACATTTTCAGATACTACATGTTGCTATGTATGAATGCTGTATTTACAGCATTCTCATTCATAGATTAAACAGCAATGAAGGGAATTAGAACAGTTCATTAAGCACTCTGTACAACTGTACCATCTTACTGGTATATTACTGGAGGGGATCTAAACAGTAGAATGGTCCCAAATGATCTAATTCTATATACTCATCTTCAGCATTGGCCGTTGGACTTAGATATTATTGGATAATGTTTATAATATAACTAGGTTATATGGGGGGGGGGTTACCTTCGCATCAGTCTCAATTCCCAGCAACTATCTGGATAAGTCCCTGTAGTTTTCTTGGCAAGATGTCAGAAGTAGTTTGCCCTTGGCTGTTTCCTAGGGCTGAGACAGAGTGACGCGCCCAAAGTCACCCAGTTGGCTTTCTGCCTAAGATGGAACTAGAACTCAGGATCTCCTGGTTTCTTGCCTGGTGCCTTCACCACTATACCAAACTGGGTCTCAGGTTACATTTTGCCCAATGTGAAATAGACAGGATATTTGTATTTTGAATGGGTCTGTTCAAGATGATTGCCCAAGCCAATTTGCATTCTGGTCAGGTCATAAGCTTTCAGCCATAGAATATGTTGTAACCTTAAGGAAAATGAATGTCATGGTTTCTCATTTTGAAATTCTAGTTAGACCTGGGAGCCATGTCCAGGTGAACCATTGAAAGACCCATGGATACATCATCCTGATCTACTGAGGAAGGTGGGGCCCTTAAGGGTTAAATAGAACAGACAGGTTAATGAGATGTTATTAACTGGTATAATTTATCTCAGAGCAACTTCTTACATTTGGCAATCCTGAATCTAAGAGAGAGATCCAGGTACCAGGATCTATAAGGTTATAGGATTTATGTGAAAGGGTTATCCAGAGCCTGCAGGTTTTAGCTGTAAAGAAAAATCTTAAACCAGCTTATCTTAATTTAGTTTCCAAAAAATAGTTTGATCATGAATGTGTAGTTACTAAAAAAAAAAGGGGGATGATGATACTCTGGTACAATTTTGCCACAGATATCCTGTATGTATTTGTCAAAGTATGGGAGTTCTACTTTGCTGTTTGTTTATGGAGAGCTTTGTACTGATTTCCCCCCTTTGATCTCTTGGCTGACCAATATCTCTGGCCTTTGGTATCAGTTACTAAGGCCAAGCCATTAATTAATCAGTAAAAGTGAGGCAAAGCCCCAGGCAAAGACTTTATTCCAGCAGAGCTAATAAAAGCTGATGTTGATTGGTGGATCCTTGACTTAGTATCAGTATTTTCTTATATGGATAACATAGCACACATTCCAGATGACTGCAGTGGGGGTAGAGTTGTCCCTGTTTTTAAAAGAAAAAAAGAAATGATCCTGCAAATTATAGACCTATTCAATATAATCAGTAACTATATGCCAACCATCTACCCTGGAAGCCTGGTGATTGGCTTGAACAAGAAAATACTGAGAACAAACAGGTGAGCTTTAGAGACAGTAGATCCATAATAGATAAATGTCTAGTGTTACAGCTAAAAAATACATATCCAGTACAAACACCCAACTGTTAATTGCATTTGTAGATTTTAAAGCAGCCTTTGATTCAATTTCAAAAATCTATTTATGGAAAAAGCTTAAGAATTCCACCACTGACAAATATTTCTAGCTACTGATGCATTAACTATATACTAATACAAGACTTAGAGTCACTTTTAACTGTGCTGAGCAGTTTTCCAACCCAAACATAACTGCTAAGGCAGTAAAACAAGGCTGCATTTTGACCCTGTTTTTAATATTTATACAAATACATTTATGAAAATTTTACAAGACCTAGAAGTACATTTTCTGAAACTGGCAAATAAATGACTACCTATTTTGCTTTATGTACATGCTGCTATTTTGTCACTACAGTAATCCACTTTGGTCCCAGGAAAGTTCATAAGGCCTTTACTCAGCATTTTAAGGAAGAAATCAACCATCAAGAATCCAAATCACAGATTTTTTTAATATCACCAAGTCCTACAGATGGTACAGAGATAGTCAAATCACAGAACCAGTTAAATGCTTTAAATAACTAGGATTGTTTTGGGGGGTGGGGGAGAGGTAAGTGGCCCAAATTACACTTCTTCCATAGTCCAGAGGACTATACAGCAATCCTAAATATTCATCAGAGACAGGGAGGGAATTTAATCCCAGCTGCCATCAAATTATTTACCCTGCAAAAAAGAGTCACACAACTTTTATGTGGGGTACAGTTACATCTTTATTCCAACTTTAGTCCTTTTGAAGTAATGACTTTTAAGATTCATACTTAGATGCATCCCTAATGTAGCCTTCAAGGCAAAGAATGGCAAGCCATCTTATTTGCTTCGCTCAGGCTTACCTTGGCCCAGTTAGGTTGGCTCCATCAATAACCTCTGATAACTATAGATCAAATTGGTGGGAAACATCATAAGAACATTGCTATTCTAGAGCTTTTTGCCCAAGTAACTGTTATTCCCTGGTCTTAAACTTAAAAAGAGTTTTTTTTTAAAAAAAGTTACTGAATAAGGGACTGAGCACATGAAAATGGTCTAACTCAAACCACAGGGATTTGCCAAACTTTAAATTATCCCAGAGATGTTTTTCTGAAAACGACTTAGGGTTGCTTAATTATTCTAAACACCACTGAGCATTTTCTGGAGTTCAGTTTAATACCCTTCCTTAGCAATTTAAGATGGAAGATACAATAATATTCCAGCTCTCCAGAAATTATGTCCTTGTGAATTTAAAAAGGTCAAATCAATCAAATGCTTTTTTTTTTTTTACATTGCAAATTTTATCCTAATTAATTCAAGGTTAATTCAGCCCTTTAAAAAATTGGCCAGGCTATCCAGCTGAGTTTTATAGTAATTATTTTCTGGCCAATGGAGTCTCTAATGTGACATATATAGTCACAAAAATTTCCTTATTAGCAACAAAAACTCTCCAGGCTATGGTAACTTTAATGGAATTGGGCTGAAGTAAATTACAATGTTTAAAGTTCAGTTACAATTTTATTACGTTCACTTGCATGGTTTGTACTCTAATCTAAGACAGTAATAACTACAACTACCCCATAACAATAACTTGTCTATCTTAACCCCAGAGAACACCTGAAAGAGGGTTTCCAAAGTTGACCAGTAGATTAATATATCCTCCATGTATCCAAACTCCAATGCATTCATATCAATGCTTTTAAATGTGCTCAGAAATTGAGCAGGAGACAGTAAAGCTGTTTAAACACAGCTGAGATATGTTCCTAATGACCAGTCTCAGTTAATAGCCTAGCAGCTATATTTTGGACTAAACACAGTTGTCTCACAGTCTTCAAAGCCCCATGTGCAACTCATTAAGAGTAATTTAATTTGAAGGTTAGCAGAGATTTTCTTCTCACCCAAGCTATATATAAAGCTTTCTCTAGAACTGGAGATCTATACATGAAATCCTGTTTGTGCAGGCTGCTGCCAACAAAGTTGAGCAATGAGATACTCTCTAATCACAAGGCTTACTTGTTGAATTTAGAAGTGGCATTTTCTTTAATGTCATGCATTTATCTGCACTGTTGTAATTAAAAGCTATTTTATTCAGATCAAAAATAAAGACAACTGTAAAAATTATCCTCCTGCCCCAATTTAACAGGATTTGGTTGTTGCTAAAGTGAAGGGGAATGCAGATTCATAATTATATGGTTAAATATTATGACATAGTCTAATAATCCTTCAAGACAGACCATGCAATATGGTTACTAGAATACTACCTTGCATGCTATATTAACTGTACAATAAGCAGAAAGAGATGATATAATTGTAAAAAGGCATATATTTTTAAAGTAAACTGCACTGGGCTAAAGAGGATTAGCGTCGAAGTAAAGAGGGCATACTATACAGGTTTACGGCCTAAATCAACAGTAAAATACATACATATGGAACTTATCTCTGCATAGGATTGCATTGCAAGTCTTGTTCAACCGAGAAAAGGAAATTCTTCTTAACAGTTAATAAGATAAAGATTCCGTCAAGCTTAACCTGAGATTTTCAGGAAATCTTCCACCCAAGCACTAACCAGGTCTGCTAACTAGCTTTTGGGATCAGCCATGATTGGCTAAGACTAAAGGAGAAATTCATACCTAAATACCATTGAAGAAAGAAGGTGAAAGATTTTGCCAATTGCTTGATTCCTTTAGGATTTTTTTAAAGCTTATTTAGAAAGACTGTATCATGGGGCAGGAAATTATTGTAGGCAGCCCAACCCTTTTAATATTAATGCCCCCCATCACTTGGTCTTACTCCAAGGAGTAGGAACAAAAAGAAGGTGGCTGTACACAGCATACTGAGACTTCAGAGGCCTCAGTGGCTGCCAAATCTTCTTGGACTTCGAAATCGAGATTGGTTTGGCAGATCATGCACTAAAGTTATGCCCCAGGGAAATACTGCTGTTGCTGGCGCAGAAGTTTTCCAAAACTAAGAACATACTCTGGCTCTTAGATAAAAACCTTCTATATAAGATCTTCAGGTTTGGGTTTGCTCCTGTATTTTAAATGTTGTATTAGCGTTTGTTTCTATATTTTACATTTTGTATTGATGTATTTATTGATCTGGGACCATAAATAAACTGAATGTTCAAAAAAAGATCGCTTTGTAGTTATCTTTGATATTATAATTATTGTTTTCAATCTAGATTTTTAGCAATATTAAAGGAAATGAGCACCCGTGCGGATGATTGTTTGGGATCCTTTCTAAGTTGTTGCTAAATTCAAAGTGAGGCAAGTGTGAAAGTGCTGCTACTTCATCAATCCCTGCTGCTATGGATTGTGAACAGATAATGCTACCTGGGCAGAACAGACATAATAAAAATCAGAGTGCTCCAATGACAAAGTGAGCCAAAACTACCAGGATACAAAAGGGGAAAAGAAACATGTTGATTGATCTTTTAAGTTGTTCAACTTTCAAAAAACCCCAAATCCCTCATTAAGCTCACAATATGAGAGAAATTATTTAGAACCATCAATTTAATAAGTAATCTGAATTTCCCATCAGGTTGTGGGCATAGCAGGGAGATGAATGAAATGTCCCTGAGATGATATTCTAAATTCTATAGGAGGGCTGTTCATACTTCATAAATGATTAGAAAGAGGTGCTATGGAATGCACATAAGCACAAGGATAAGACTTCTTTAAAACACCCACATCTTTTGTAGGTTTTTGTGTAAGTCTGAAGACATGGCTACTGTACATAAGTCCTTCACTTGCACTCTTGTACATTTTGAAGCACTTCTTCCAAATCATTTTCAAAGTATGTGCTGCTCTAATATGTAATGTTGTAGACAACATCAGTTAACTGATTCTTAGATGGCTTGTTGACACAAAGGAACAGCAATGCAGTTTTGTCACATAATTTTCACAGGATGGATATTTTTTGTGAGGATATGTTCTCACTGTATGAAATAGGTGTCACTTCATGAAGGGAACCTAATGAAAACTGGTATTCACTCTGTAAAATAGCAGCTCTCATGATAAGAGTAAGGCGTCACCAAAAATAATTTTATTATTTACAATATTGTGTCATTTAAAGAATTTTGTTATTTATAATTTACAATCAGATCTCTTAAAGATTCAAGTAAATCATATCAAAAAGAGGGGGTTAAAGAAAAGTTGAAATTGTTTAGCATGAAATTATGAGCATTTAGAACTTCATTCAACCATGTATATCTGTTATTTTTACTGGTAGTTCTCAATAATCTGAGATAAAAGGAAAGCCAATGGCTTGCAGAGGGGGAAAATGTTATTTTCTGCTATATCTAAGCTCAGTTCTTTCTGAATCATTGACTCCCACCTCTTCTTTCTCTTTCCTACATTTCTTTTCTTTCTGTATAAAGTTTGGTAGAGGACAGAAATATAGCTGATAGGAGACATGGTTCTAGTCAGGAATAATCCCTGAGAAGCCTGATTTGATTTAGCTGTTCCCTGAGAGCTCTGAATATCTACTTTTTATGTACTTTACCTGAATTATGAAAGTAAACTTAGCAATAACTTTTAAGTATGTGATTTAATTTTGAAACAATTAATGCTCTTTCATTTCATTAAAAATATATTAGCATAATTTCTTCACAGTCCTGTTACACTAAGGAAGGTGGCAAATCACTAGACTGTAATTTTAACTTGGACTTCCAGACAGTTTGGTTGCAAAATGGCTCACACTCTGGTTCATTAGCTATGCGTTCTCTACACTGGGAAAGCCATCCCATATCTTCTCTGGTTAGGGAAGATTTACCGCAGCTCCTGCCAAGTCAAACTCCATACATACTTCTTCCACTGGGAAAATGTGTGGCAATCAAACCAGTCATTCAGGATGAAATACTGAACAATGGCTATCTCCAAGGGCTTCATTTGAAGCAGAAGATGGGAAGTGAATGGCTTCTGGACTCTTCTTATATTAATGTATGTACATACATCAAATGTATGTATTGAGGACTTTTGCTGAGGGGGGCTTCCTCCCTCAAAGCCCATTCCTGACAACATCTAATGTATTGGTGATGGGAGGCAGCTAGATCCATTTCCTAGCCTGGATCTGTTTCTTATCCAATTTACACTATCTAGATCACTATTTCTGAACCTTAACAACTTTAAGGTGTGTGGACTTCAACTCCCAGAATTCCCTAGCCAGGCTGGCTGGGGAATTCTGGGAGTTGAAGTCCATACATCTTCAAGTTGCCAAGGTTGAGAAACACTGATCTAGATAGACCCAGTTCATACAACCATTGCACATCTGTTTCTATCTCTTCTGGCAAATAAGCCTACGTAGAGGACCCCAGAGATGGAATACAGCAGTTAGCAAATATGAGCTAAGTCCAGGAAAGGAAGAGGAAATTAGAAAGAAACTTAAGACTCCACCTTAACTCTCTTTTGCATAAGGAGGAGGGAGGCAAAATGTTGTCAGGCTTTCAAGATTCTGTTACTATAGCTTATATCAATGAAGTTCCATATTTCTTGTGGAATCTGTTTAAATTTCTTCTTTGTTTTGCAAAATACTTGGGCATAATAATGAGTGCAGGACAGGAGAGAAAAAGAAAGAATTGCTTTATATACAAGCAAACATCGGCCCTACATTTCTCTTGTTTTCTGGTTATAAGCAAAACAACACTTAAAAGCAATTTCAAAATCCTTTTATTCATTTACCCTTAGTATTCTGTTCACCTAAGTAATGCCAGGGTCCTAATTGGAATGTTCATCGCTTTTCCTCTAGAGATGATTAACCACTGGCATATCTGACAATCTTACTTTAAGGCTGTATCACAGTTTCTTGTAATTAAACTGCTCCTTAAAATATCAGCCAGCATTACTTCTTGCCTGAGCAGTTTCTTCTGATTGCCTCTTCTATGGTGGAAATAGTATCCGCTGTGGTCTTCTCGAAGTTTCTCTAAGACATTCTTTAATAGTTTATTGTCAAGCTGTCTGTTTTTATGCTAGGTGTTATTTATTCAGAACTATGCTCACCGCT
Organism: Python bivittatus; assembly: GCF_059951505.1. Lineage (NCBI taxonomy): Eukaryota > Metazoa > Chordata > Lepidosauria > Squamata > Pythonidae > Python > Python bivittatus. Next base: position 63,941,271 of record NW_028277030.1, on the reverse strand, counting down.
AGCGATGCTGCAGAGCCTTTGACAACACAAAAGCTCTGCTTTCATTTTATTGATGGCTTTGCCTAGCAGCTCTGTGATGAAAGAACCGAAGAGAAGCAATCATCCTAAAGGTTGCTCATAGCTCCTCGGCTATTTGTAATATTTTAACTTTGCTTCACGTGAGTCATACAATACAGCAGATACAAGCAGAGAACCAGGATAATATTGTGAGGGGGAGAATGGGTTGCTCTTCGCACCAATTTGACCAAAATAGAAGCACAATGGCATTATGTACATGATCTTCTTGTCCATTCTCTTCCATTCAAAGATGCCCTGCAAGCTTCATCCATCTGTCTCCCAATCATTTAACCTCTCATTAGATAAATCAGGAGTAACAACCCCTTTGGGGCAGAAGGCCGCAATGTGTCACTCAGTGGAATGCTGAGGCCATGCTAAGAAAAGTGAAATGGCCAAGAAAAATAAACTAATGTAACATAAATTTAAAATTTTTTAAAACAATATATCCCCCCCAAAAAAAATTACATTTCAAAAAGGGATAGCAAGTTTTAAAATGGCATCAAGGCCTTAAAATGGCACAACAGTTTTAGTAAAATGTTCATCAACAGTCCTCACATATGATGCTGCGCTGGCTGGGATGTCAAACCACTATCTCCCTCTTCCAATGGTCAGTTTGCTAAGTTTTAATGATACGATCATGCTTCAGGTGATTAATTATGATGTGCCATTAAGTCATTTTTGACTTCTAGTGACCACACTTCAGTGTACTTACTTAAAAAAAAAAAAAAAAAACTCAGAAGAAAAGTAGATAGCATGGGGAGGGGGGAATAATAAATTTTAAAAATCCCCTGAGGTTTCAAAGCAGAGATGTTCTCCACTTAATCAACCATTGTGCTTGTTAGGAATATCTGCTGAAACAGAATCTGCTGTGGTGTTATTCAGGAAGAGCAAGGAAATGCCGTGAGGGAACATTCCTCCCTCTGTGACGTAGCCAATCAAAGTTCAGGGGCTGACCTAGAAGAAAGTAAAGTGGCCGGGGTGGGTACTGGGCAACATTGTTCAGCAGGGAGCAAAAGCAGGAAAATACTACTTTGAAAGCTGATCAGGAAAACAAACCTGGAGATCACATTCTCAGTGGGCAGGGCTGGGTAGAAGGCAACATTGCTCATTCCTGTCCTTCAAGGTGGGTGCTGGCCCATACTGGCAATGGGGAATCTGGCAGTGTGAGACTCTTGCATGGGAGAATTACTTTGAGTTGAATCAGCTGACAAGAGCCTGACACCTCTCCATTTAAACTTCCTACTTACCAATACATGCTTTGTATTTGAAATACGGTCTGTGACATACTGATATTAAAAGGTAAAAATTATGATAGACAGTTTTAGATATGATGTTGATTACAGGTAGTCCTTGACTTACAACCACAATTGAGATTGGAATTTCCATCGCTAAGTGATGCGGTTGTAAAGTGTGACATCATGTGCTCGCATCACTTAGCAATGGCAATCCCAGGTAGTCCCTGTTGTGTCGTAATCCCAAGAAGCACAGGTCATTAAGTAGGAAGAGGCGGGAATCCCAGGTAAGGAGCATGAGGGTGCCACGGGGGGGGGGGGGAGGCTGGGGCTGGAGGCTGATGAGGCATGCCTGCCCTGGCCCTTCACAAGGCAGCTGCTGACCACACGAGACCATCTTCCCCAGGTCTTATGAGGAAACTGCTGTTCATGATCTCGGAAAGAAAGCCTCATGTAGCCAGCAGCTGCCTTGCAAAAAGCCAGGCCAGTCATGCTTGGTCAGTAGTGGGAGCAAGAAGACAGCAAAGGTCAGCTAGGGCGGCAGGGGCCACAGAGTGCAGGGGGCCAAAAGGGCATAGATGTGGGGGGAGATGGGTGGCAAAGGGAGTTGAAGCATTCCTGTGGTCATAAGTGCCGCCGAGCTGCCAAGCACCTGAATTTTGATCACATGACTGCAGGGGCACTGCAATGGCCATAACTTCAGGGACCACATGTAAGTCCCTTCATTCATAACTTCAAATGGTCACTGAACTAATGGTCGTAAGTCGAGGACTATCTGTATTGGATTAAGAGAAACTTCTGATGAAAATGGCATACAGTAGATTGGATGCAGAGAATTAAACCTTCCATTTCCATTGGTTAAGGAAAATATAAATAATCTTTTATAGAAGTGATAGATTTTGAGCTGATATGCTGTTGATTTATTTTTTTATGAGTCCAAATTGAAAAATGGCATTTAAATCATGCTGTGGAACCAGTTTGCTTCTATGATACCCAGACTGAAGGTAATTCAGAAGTGACATACCATAACATAGTCTTTCTATCTCACACCAGTCATTGCAATAATGTGTGGCGTCCATTTCATATATATGAGTGAAAAAGCAGTTTTTCCCCTAATAAAAACATAGTATAAAACAGTGATTGAATAGCTAGAAAGGTAGCCAGTTCTAAAATCACAGATGTGAATCCTCCCTCCCTCTAATCAGCATCAATTGAAGTGGAGGGAGAAGTCAAAATAGAGAAATTGCTATTCAAGCCCCACCCATTTTGTACAGATGGTGGTTCTCTTTGGAATTGTTGGTATTTGAAATGCAAAAATGTTGTGTATTGGGTTTGCTTACAGTTAACATGGTGTTTAAGCTTTTTTCCCTACAGTTACTCTAGAAGTAAGAGATATTTGGGCTCTGTTTGGACTTTTTTGCTGAAACCTGGATTGGAGATGTTACTTATTGGATTTGCCTATAGTTAAGAGATGAGTTATGGGATGAAGAGTTTTGTATCTGTTAATTAAGAAGAGGTGAAGCAATTATGAAATTGTTTATACTTGTAATGATGAGGATGGGAAGTTGCTTTCTTGGTCGTTCCCTCTCTCTCTCTCTCTCTGCTTTTTTCCACTTTTTTTTTTCCTTTCCTTTTTTTCTTCTTTAGGTTGTATTATCTTTTACTGTTGTAACTTTTAATAAAAATTATATTTAAAAAAGCAGTAAAATTTAAAGAGTAAATAAACATGCAGGCAAGCTGATTCTGAAATCAAACTCTTTCATTATCTCCTGAGACAGGAAGATTGATGAACCTGTCTAGGCACAAATTCCACACCAGGGTCCACACCTGAAGTTGTCTGCCATTCTTCTCAGCAAGTACAGAACCTGCTGTGGCTATTTAGCCAGTCAGTGGTATACAGAGGAAATGAAATCCTAATGTGTAACCATGATATACTTGCTTCATTCCAACTTACTTGATAGCCACAAAGGTCATGGATTCTTCTAATTCCACAGGTGCTATTATGCTTCAATTTCCTTGCTGCTTTACAGTCCAAGCAACTCACCACCCTGCAAAAATAAATTAACAATAAAGCCATCTATCACATCTTACAAAGTACAAAATCTATATTAATCATTGTGTTTTTAAAAATAATTTATTTAAACACAAGGCCAGGAATAAAGAACATTAATTTAAAAAAACCTTAAAATATGTTTTGCAAGTGTGATCAGGAGCTATTGAAAGAATAGTTTCATAAATTGGAAAGTTCCCAACTACTAAAAAATCTTTCACTTTCATGACATTTCAGAGACAAACGTACACACAGCTGAGATTCGTGTGATGCTGCTTGCTTCAGTTGTGCTTATTTCCAAAGGCTTCATCGTAGCACACAATGGCACTGTTGCAGGCTTCACAGATAAGTTACCAAGATACATCAGGCAACTAAATAACCTTAACGCCAGTTTTCTACATGGTTCTGAACTTTGAGGAAATTTCATCACACTTCTGTTCCTCTGTTTTCATGTATTTGAAGTACATGTATTTCATGTATTTTCTGGTAAAGCTAACTAAACAAGCAAACTTGTATTTCCATGTTTGATCTCTAGGTCTTAAGTACTGCTGGAGAAAAAAAAAATGGGGGTGCCTACTTCCAAAGCTGCCTTCCCTCAGGAGACTGTGGTTTTAGCTCTGTGGGGAGGAAAGCAACTTGGGAATTATTTATGGTAAAGACATGTCTGGCTGCATAGGGGATAAAGAGACACTCCAATATATTCTTATGACTCTAGGAGGCTTACAAAATACAACAAAAAACAAAAGATTAAAACATCAATGTTGTAATTACATCATCACAAAACTATTCAAAAGGCCAAAGCATTCCACATGGAATCCATCACCTACTCTGACTCAGGGCCTGGAATTAGAGCCTGGATTGTAGGGCTTGTTTAAATAGGGTCAGGGTGGGAGCCTTATGAATCTTGGAGGAAATGGTGTTCCAGAGGGCAAGTGCCATGACAGAGAAGGCCTACCTCCTGGGTTCTACCAGGCAATATTATTTAAATGGACTTGAAGCTTGCCTACTCTGTTAGAAACTGTGGGATGAGTAGAAACTATGGGGGATAGCTTGTCTTTCAAATAGCAAGCCCTATGCCATGAAGGGCTTTTTAGCAATAATCAGCACCTTGAACTGCATTTGGAAGACTACTGGCAATCAGTACATCTCACAGATCAGAGATGTTATATTACATGCCCAAAACTGCTCATGTCACTGCATTCTGAACCAGCTGCAGCTTCTATACTGTCTTCAAGGGTAGCCTCATGTAGAGCATTGCAATAGTCCAATCACAAGGTGACCAAACCATGAGTGACTGTTCTAAGGGCCTTCTAGACTAGGTATCGGCACAACTGGTACACTACAGGCAGTCCTCGCTTAACAACGGTAATTGGGGCCAGAATTTCTGTCTCTAAGCAATGCAGTTGTAAAGCGCAATGTCACATGACCGCATCACTTAGTGACAGCAATCCTGGCAGTCCCTGTTGTCATCATTAAGCAAGGATCATGGGTTGTTAAGCGAGAACCTCCTCGCAACTTCCTGCCAGCTTCCCCATGGACTTTGCTTGTTGGAAACCAGCAGGAAGTTTCAAGTCCCAGGTGGCTCGCAAGCAGGCCACCAGATGGGTAAGTGGCTGCTGTAGCACAATGCAAGTCCAGCTGGGCCAAGGGTGGCTGCTGCTGGGTGGAGGAGGGTGAGCAGGGGGCCACCATGGCAAGGGGTACTGCGGGCATGCACGCACTACAGAATATGAGATCCCCAGGATCTTGCAGTCTGTAGCAGGGCTCCTTGGGACAAAAACCCATGGGAATGTGAGTGACTTACAGGAGCATCTTGCAACCTACCCTGCCAGAAAAAGAAAGAAATCAAAGAGAAAGCTAAAAGTGCAAGAAAGGAAAAAAAATAGAAGAAAAATAGAAAAGAAAGAAAAGTGATTAAAAAGTGGCTTCCAATCTTCTCTATAGCAGTTATAAGTACAATTATAAACTTACCTCCTTCTCTAATGTTACATCATGACTCTCTTCTTTCTATAATGTATCCTATCTAATCATCAGAACCATAAATCATAAGTTCACTTTTTTCTGCTTTACATAAAAAGTCCATAAGGAATTTCCAGTCAGCAATAAATGTAGATACTGTCTTTTCTTTAATCAAAAAAGTCAGTTTGGCCATCTCAGTGAGTTCCATCATCTTCCAACCATTCCTTCATTGTAGGTATTGCCAAATCTTTCCATCTTGTTCCATATTTTTGGAGGAAATTCTCTCAGTGAATATTAAAAGAACTGTAAATAAGATATTTGAATATAAAAAGTTAGATTCATGACAAGAGTCATATAATCATAAAAATAAAACAGTGCACTCAAACCATATTAATGCTAAATAGAGAATAGAATATCAGTCATACGAACTTCCTATACATTTTTATTATGCATTTTAGTGGGATTTTTTTTTCCACATATTACTTTCATGAGACTAGCCAGAACCAATATATTTTAAGCGATATATGAAGATTCTGAAACCATGAATGAATGACTTTGAAATTCCAGTTCACTGAAAAATAGTCCTTCCCATATGTAACATAACTGTGTAATCAACCCATTCATCAAATTTACATTTTAAAAAAATGGTCATCCCAGCAACAAAAACTTTACCAGCCTCTGTTGTAGCTTAAACTCAAATTGCTTGATTCAATATTTTCTACTCTTCAGGAAAACATAGAGTTAAATGAATTAGCTGTCTGTGTTGAAAAAAAATCCTCATGTTTCTTCCAAACCTTGTGTGATGGTGATGCCCTCAAAACAATAAAGAAACAGGAAAGTTCACTCTGTTCAGAAAAATGTCATCTTAACCAATTTTATAGATGGGTCTTATTGTGTTTCCCATCAACATCTATTTCTCCTTCTCAGTACTGGTTCCATGGAACAGGTTTAGAGCTGATTACATTTAGATGTTATCTGAACTACTTGACGTCTGGTCACTGACAGGTAAATGAGTTCCTGTCAAGTAGGAGAATGTTTACAGGGCACCAACGTTAATCAGATAGGTGAGCATATCTTGAGTTATATATTAACTTTATTACAGTCAATTAGACCAGTACTATCTTGAGTTAAATATATCATCAAGTAGTGATGGTGGTGGAATATATTCTGGTGAGAACCAACCTAAACAAGAAGTGGTCACATTTGAACTTAGTGTGAGACAACACTCTGATCAATAAGATTAAATTGTGGTTTCATTAGAAAATCTATCCCTGGATTCTCTGTTAGTTCCATAAAATCCTATTTTATCTTTCACAGTCATAAGAAGGATAGAAAGCCCTTTTTTTCCTTGGCATTATATTGTGATTTATCTTCAAAGGTCATGGCTAAAATTCTTCAGATCAAATGAGAAATGAATCTTGTTTTATGGTATTTTGCAAGATGAATGGGCAGCTGGTCAATAATCCATTCTTGCATTTATATCAAACATTTACTTTTAAATGGAAGGCGCTCTGCTGGAGTCATTTGAAAGGTCTTCCAGTCTCAGTAAATCATTGATAAACTTTTCAAAACCAGGGCCAAACTATTAATATATCCTTTACAAAGAAAATCTTGGTTTTCAAAACACAAAGCTAAGCCCTAACTTTGGTTTCCAGATGAATAGGAAATAAATAGAAAAACTAATCAAATTGTTTTTTTAATGTTTGCTGGGATGATCTGTGGTAGAATATGAACACTTTAAATAAATGAGAAGCCTTAAGGGTATATTATTAATTTTGTTCTGAAAATATTAGAATTTCCATGGAAATGATAAACAATAGATGGCTACAAGAAAAATTCTGATGAAATTAAAAATATGCCAGTTGGATACTGTTTGTGAAGCAAAATATTACTATGGCAGTCCATAAAGCCTATTCAAGATATCCTTGGGCTTAATTCTGCTCTAATAATATACTGCTTGACTAGGTTGACTAGCTTGAATATCAATATACAAAAGTCACTTGAAAAGTGCTTAATTACTGTAAATTTAGGGTCTAATAAATGGCCTATATATACCTTTGGAAAACTCATCCAGGACCATTCTTCTTTGCAAACCTCCCAGAGTTGCTTTCTAACAAGATGGGCAGTGACAAATTTGATATATAAATAAATAAAAATAAAAAATATATCCATAATAACCAGTAAGTTAGTCTTGGATGAGCATTTATTTTCCAAAGGGCACTCCCACCAGTTCAATGGATCCTGGGTGAATATTTATATTTAAATTTCATAATTCATTTCATTAAATGCCACTAATATGATCATTGTGTTTAATCATTTTTTCTCTTTCTGTCACATTAACAATTTGATGCCAATTTGGGGAGGTTCTCTAGGAAACAGCATTCACGATTTTTGAGAGCCACATGTCCCTAGGATTTCAGTTAATGCTTTTTGCTAAACTTAAAATATTGCCTAAAAGATAAATAGAACAGCATGTTAAAGAAATGTTACCGTATTGGTCTCTGAACTGTTGGCTGAACCTGTAAATCCTGATAGGAAGAAAATGCCCTCCATGGGATAGATTTTAGACAGTCGTGTAGCTGTACTTCAAATGGTACACATACTCATATGCAGTAGCCGTGTGATTTATGCCGACCAAAAATAAACTGTTAGATGTCTGCAGGTGAAATAGAAATGGGAAGTATCTCTCTTTAAAAATAAAATTTAAAATGTTCGTTACTTTTCTCCACACCCCAATAAGCTGAAGTGAGAACTTCAATGAATATGTATTTAATCTTAAACATGAAACAAGATGCTAAACAATAGGTGTTGATCAGGGAAATTTACATGTTAAAGAATGAAAGTTGGATAATTTGCATTAACAAAAGTCTCATGAGCAATTTATGTTCACATTTATGTAAATTGGAAGAGAATGCCTAAAAAGCCTTTGTGAGTTACATGATGTTGCAAATACAAATGGATTTTATTTTTATATATGCATATCTTCTTAAATCTTCAGGAGAAAAAAGAAACAGAATGAAATACTCTCTGCCATTTTAGACATTAAAGCAGTCAGCATTTCATTTATTTGCATACTATATGTTACAGACTAGTAGAAATTAGAAACATATTTAGAATAAGAATTAAGAATTATCTTCCAGATGATTGCAATCAAAGAATTAGAAGAACTATGATATGCCACTGGCATTGAGGTAGGAATGTTGTTCTTATATGCCTAACGTCAGGCTGTGATTCTAAGCAAAGTTACCTGGGGGTAAATTACAGGGACTAGGGTCAAGACCATTAACAAAAAATTGCAAAAATTTGTAGAGCATAACATAATTATGCATAATTATGCATAAATGTTAGCCATCATAATCAAATATAGCCATTGGAATTCAAATTTATTTGAGATGTTACTGAATTGTTTTACAGACCCTCTCTCCCCGCAGCTCTCTGGTTATTTTTGGGGTAAGAAAACCTACTTTGCAATCCAGGAGGAGATAGAATTAATTTCTATCTAGCTTTCTCAGAAGCAGACAGAAGAACAAGCTGTACTTTCATTTCCTAGTTCTTGGAATTCTAGGCGTCAAGAGTGAAATGAATCATGTGTCAGAACCAGCAGCAATCAAAATAGCAGACCTGACATCAGGCTTGTTGAGTGTTGGTGAAGGGCTGAATACTGACACCTCAGGGTGATGCCTATGATGTATTCAAACATAGGGCACTATTCCTAACATACATACCAATCTCTCAGCTGCCCACTTGGCCTGGACTGGGGTTTCCAAGTGGAGGAACTAGAGATGACCAGTACCATCCTGATCAATCAGTCCTTTGTAACTGACTAATGTTGGAGATAAGCTCTCCCCAGCAATCATTTTGCAAAAATATCCACAACATCTTCTTAAAATTCCAGATATGTCCATTAGCCTAAAAACAATGAGGACCCTAGGCCTACAGAGAACACCTGCCGTGGGTCTACATTAATTCCTCTGACAGGGATATATACATATGTACAATACACCCATTACCACAATGGATGACAACCCCTGAATCCTGTATCTAAGACTCACTAGGCAAAATACTGTTGTGCAAAGAATTAGGCAAAGGAAACACTTCCATAATGGAACTGAACAATGTATCCAAGTTACCAACTTTTTTCAAGATGGGAAAAGGACAGAAATGGTTTACCATATTTTTCCGACTATAAGACGTTACTTTTTTCTAAAATCCTTACCCTAAAAACTGAAGGGCGTCTTATTCAAGGAAGTCAGCTGAGAATCGCGGTTGCAAAACTGCCAAACTTTGTCTCTGCAGACAGGCTTCCTCCTATTGCTAGCCTCCAGTCACGAGTGAAATAGCTTGTCTCCCAAACAGACTTCCTCCAATCACGAGCCTGATGTAACTGACGTCAGCTGATGCTGAACAAACCAATTAGAGGAAGGCTGTTTGCAGAGACAAGCTATCGGCAGTTTCACTCGTGATTGAATGTAATCAGTTATGCAAAAGAGCATGGAAATAGAGCTGCAGAGAGACGGTTTGGACCTCCTTCCACCGAGTGTATCAGGTCAATGTTAACTAATTACTAAATAAAAATGTGTTCTGCACTATCTTTAAAATACTGATTTTTAATTTTGGGCTGGAAAAGTGGGGGGGGCGTCTTGTACATGGGGGCATCTTATTGTCGGAAAAATACGAGATGTATCATGCTAATTTTTTTTGTCTAAGATCCTGAGAGAAGGTAAATGTTAAAAAGCTAGACAAATTAAATTGATTTTTGATTTCTTCAATCACTGGTGGCAGACAATGCTATGATGACAAGACACTCTCCCTTTACAGGAAAAATAAAATCCCTGCATTAAGGATCCACTGCAAAATACAGCAATTTAGCAGAGACACTAATGGACTCTCAAGGCATTATACTTCAGCGCGTCACATGAGGAAATGTGGTTATTGTAACAAAGGGTGGAGAGAAAGGAAGTAGAAGAAATAGAACATCACCAGAGATTTCCACAGGTAAGAAAATGAACTCCTGCTGAGGTAGAAAATGTGTGCCTCAACTCTAAATAAAGTTATTGTTTTCTCATACACCTACAGCACACGCGCGCAGGGGAACAGTGGCAGTTGAGATAATGGCTGGAGTCACGCATCACATTATGCGGTTTGTTTGATTCTGGATTACTATGATATGTGATTTCATCTATTACAAATGATAAAGCGTGATTTATGAATTCATAACTTTCTCTGGGCTGAAGGCCATACATGGGTGAGGACTGGAAAAAGAATGATTTTTTTTTTTTCATTTACATTAAGTTAAAATTAAATACAGTTAACATGGCAATTCTTCAGGCTCTGCTTACTTTCCTCTTCGGTCACATTAAAAGTTACAATTTGGTAACATGTTCTGGTGGTCTCCAGAAGCCAGCAACATCTTCAGGAACCCCCTGTTTTCATCAGACTGATGAAAGCAGAGTTGCAACATCACACCACAAGCTGTGCCCTTTTTGATGTAGAAAAGCTGTGGGGATTGCTCCACAGTACTCCTGAGAACAGCCTGACTTCTCTTCCCCACCTTCTCCCCAGGCTTCTGCAGGCCATACCCAAAGGTTTCAGGCATCACACACACCTCTGGTTTATGGCTTCGTGTATGAACCAGGCTACTATCATTTTCTTGTGGACCCACCAGACAAATGCACAAAAATGCATGTACTAAATAGCATGGGGTCTGGAAATGTATTTTATTTCCGTATTTGTAGAGAAGGTATGTGGGGGGAGTTTTGTTACTTCATGAGTGTTGTCAGCTTGGGAGACAGAACTGTGATTGGTTGGCATTCCTTCTACTCTCCTATTGGTTAGAACAGTGTTTCTCAATCTCAGCAACTTTAAGATGGGTGGACTTCAAATCCCAGAATTCCCCAGCCAGCAGAATTGAGAAACACTGGGTTAGAGTGAAAATGTTGGTAGTATGAAAATGTCAGACTACTTGTAGCAAGCTGAACTCAGAATAGATAAAGAGCCACTGTAGGGTATAAAAAGTAGTTTTATTGTAGAAAAGATAAAGAAGCCATTTTAAAAAAGTTCCAGTGACTGTTGAGTATCAAAGATGAGAACTACTGTATGTTTTCTTTAAAAATGCCTAATAAGAAAACAGGCATCAATGCAAGATAAAATTTGCAGACTTATCTCATGTCCAGCATATTCATACAGCATGTATTTCTTCAGAAGTCATCCTATAAACTGTTTTTGTTAGAAAATGTGCCAAAAGCTCAACATTTTATTCTCCCCAACTTATTTTCTTTTCCAAATAAGTAATTAGTGTGGTATTGTTTGTTTGTTTTTGGCTATGCATTATTTTATTCCTTGCTGCTTTGCAAGCTTCTTTGAATATGCTAATACACCAGGGAAGGTTGGGGAATACATTTTAGCCATCATAAGTATTAGTACATAAATGTATTCAGGTTTGTTTTCCATCATATGTGTTTTGGATTATATTTTATTATCTGGAAATGTTAATCCAAGATGATGCTATATTTATCCAGTTTTGTTCCACGGAAAAGGAGGTGCATGGCCCAAGTTCCATTCTAGTACACACTGCCCCCAATCCCCACCCCACAGCAAGAGAATCAGATGAGTCACAATTTTATCTTCCCACCTTTTCACCTGGCTGAAATAGAATATCCATACTTTTGACACACTCATATTCACATAGGATGCAAAAGGTTTTTAAACAGGTACGTGTGAACTGGCTCCAAGCTGATTCAAATCATTAGATCAGATCATTGGGTGGATTTGGATCAGAAAATCAAGTTTATTCAATTTCATCTTTCAAACAATTCAATGGGATCAATCTGATTAGGAAAGTCAATCTGATTCTTTCAAAAAAGTTTCTGAATGGAGGCATCCAACATGGTTTGGGGATTTCATTCAAATTATTGATCTGATTCAGAAAGTCAGTTCAAACTGGAGAATCATTCTAAAGTCCACTGAGTCAAATCTCAGAATGGAAGCTTTATTCATAGAGTCCTCTTTTTCAGCATAGTTACCATTTCCAAGTGCCAGTAACAGCAAAAGAACAACAGATGGGTTTTTAAAATTATTTATGATGACAAATTTAACAAAACTCATATATTGCTTTTTTACTATTTGCAAAATGATTCAACAATTGACTCATCAGCACTATTCTGATTCCAAATTTTGAAGGCTATCCAGGTCATCATAAATACTTTTAATCTGTTTTAATAGGCTGTTTGCTCTGTGCCAGAAAGCATCTGGTATCTGAAAGCAGTGGGCCTTTCAAGAAGCCAGACTGCAATCCAAGTTTTCTTTGACAATTCAAAGAAATTGTTCTCTTGTTCATTGTTTTAAATGCTATGAAAGTGGAAGAATATTCTCCTGGACTTGTGATCCTTGCATGTCTGGTATATATCAGCAGCCATCTTGCCTTATGCACATTGTCCAAAGCAAACAAAACATAACATCCCAGAGCTGACAGCTTCTACATTAAAAAAAAAAAAAAAAAGTAACCACTTCTTTGCAACTGCCCATTTTTGCTGCTGTCCAGGCTGGTCTTTTCAAGAGGCGTTCTTTCAGACATCTGGCATAATCACATGTACAGACTTGGTATGAGTATCTGGGAATTTCTACTGTGAAATGTTGTTAAAAGAAGAAGTAGCTGGTCAAGAAGAGTTATAAGACTTGTGTTAGTTTAATGAATTTAGTGCTTTATTATAACAGTTACAGTTTACTTAATTATGGCTGGATTAACTAAATATACAGTAGCATGGCTCAGAAGACAGTTCTTCTCTTGTGAACAAACAAAGAAGTTCCAAACAGAGCATCATCTGGGATGAGGTTTCCCCCTGATTACTTGGGATTTTCCTAAGCAAATGCCCAAATTAAGATCCCCTAGCTGTGGTTTACAGTATCTGCATTCTTTTTTCTTTAGCTTTATTAATTAAAAATAGCAAATGAATACATATAAGACATTGCGTGATACATACAGAATACTAGCGACATATATCGATATATACGCAAAAGTATGACATAGAACAATATATACATGAAAAAGAAGAAACATAGTAAAGAAGGGAAAATACAGAGAAAGAAAAAGGGAGGAAAAAAAAGCAGAACATTTTAAAAGTGGGGTTTCTAACTGTCTGAACGGTGAATGTATCTACAAATAGGTTATTTTCGCATCTTTACCAGTAAAGTGCCAGTAAATATCTCCTCTATTTCTGTTTAATTAAATATTTGACAACTACATTTTATATACACAATGTTATTTTTTGTGTTAATTCCATGTATCTAAGAAAAGGTCGCCAATCATTCTTATAATCATCCATATTCTTGTCATTTAACTGATCCGTAAGTTTAGCCATCTAAGCTAGGTCCATTGTCTTAATAGTCCATTCTTCAATTCTTGGGATAATTTCTTCCTTCCATCGTGAAGCCTAAATAATCTGAGCCGCAGTTGTCAGATACAGCAAGAGCTTTCCATGTTTCTTTTCAAGTTCTTTGTCCATTAAATCCAAGAGATATAGTTCCGGTTTTTTAACTATATCAATTGCCAGCATTTTTTGGATAGTACTGTGTATTAATGTCCAAAATTTTTTTGCTTTTGTGTAAGACCACCACGTATGATAGAATGTACCTATTTCCCTTCTGCATTTCCAACAAATATTTGATGTATTGTTAAACATTTTTGATAATTTATCTGTGGTTATATACCATCTGTACATCATTTTATAAAAGTTCTCTTTCAGGTTGTAACTCTATGTAAATTTAAGTCCCCTAGTCCACATCCTTTCCCATTGGTCATATTCAATACTGTATCCAAAATTGTTTACCCACTTGGTCATACGGTTTATCTGCATTCTTGATGGGGTATCTTAAGAACATCCAAAGAAAAATAACATGTTCAGAAGCACGCACAGTTGTAAACATCAGATCACAAAGTTACTCCATCTAATCATTTCTGAGAAAGGTTAATCTGGGAAGGGGGTATATACTATTGGTGGTGGTCATAAAATACAGGAGCCATAGAACACTACGAAGGGGCTTTCCATGGGCTACATATTCCTCATCCAGTACTGGATGGTTTCTGATAAGCTATCTTGCTGCACACTCTTAGTTTACAAGAATCAATCTATTTTTAAAGCAGCCATAAATCCTATGCAAGTTTACCTATGAAGTTAGCTTCATGTGTATTCGTTGAATTATATATCTAGTGTATTTAGGATAACAGTATCTTTCAAAAGAGAGACAGTTTGTAAGATCACATTCCTAAGGCTACTTTATATATAGGACTGCAACATTCAGCCCATATCCTCGGTAAAATATATATTTAGCATTTTTGTTAGGTGAGCCCAAACTCAAGTTTCAGTGTCTAAGTTTACTATACTCTCTTTAATGTGGAAATATGAGGCTAAGAAAGGAAAAATTGTATATCATGGCTGTGATTCTTATCCTTACTATTCACAATTTGGGAACATATGTGCTCCCTTGGCGCACTGCGTTTGGGGCCATCTGTTCTCATTTCATGAAATACAAATACAGTTGAATGTGCTGCTTGCAGTAAGGTGAGCAAAACGATGAATGGGAACTCAGGCTGCTAGAAGACTCTTTCTTAGCCCTTTAAAAAAAAACAAAGCACCAGCCATGAAGGAAGGATTTGCATTATACTTGATGAAAGCATGTATGACCAAAATTGAAATAAATAAATAAATAAATAAATACATACATACATACATACATACATACATACATACATACATAACAAAGACAGGAAAGAGTTCACCATTTGAGTAACACAAGATCCAAAATATAGAAATTATAATATCTGTGAATATCTGAAAGTATAATCATTGTGGTTTTCTCAGCAAAGCTGAAAAACGTTTGGTAAATGCAAGTTTTCTTTTTCTTTTTCTTTTAATTCATTCAATTGTGTCTGATTCTCGGAGACTGCCTGGACAAGTCCCTGCAGTTTTCTTGGCAAGGTTTTTCAGAAGTGGTTTCCTATTGCCTCCTTCCTAGGGCTGAGAGAAAGTGATTGGCCCAAGGTCACCCAGCTGGCTTTGTGCCTAGGTGGGACTAAAACTCAGGGTCTCCCAGTTTCTAGCTTGTGCAAGTAGATCATCCTAAATCAGAAACAACCATCTTTACTGCAATCTGACCTACTGATTTGTTTCAGTTTAAGAAGTCTTTCTTTCCTTGTAGCTTAAACTTTTTTCAAGCTTCAGGTATTTAACCATTTCATATATATCTCAGATTTGCAGCAATCTTCTTTTTCCACTATGACTAATTTCTGGGAATATTGGCATGATTACAGCTTAATAGATTATTTAGTGCAAGGCATTCTGGAAATCAAGAAGCACATTTTCCCTCAAGAACAGACATAGCATCAACTCTTGTACCACTTGGTCTGAATAAACAAAAAATGTGTGTATGAATGTAAGGTATCCTGTTTTTCAGAGTTGAGTATTCATTCCACCATCCTGGAATCTTATGTTTAGAGGAGACAAAAGTTGTCTTAAAGCAGCTGTGATGTTAAAGCAATTTTGCAAGCTGATCCAAGATGTTGAGTTGAAATTAATAATTCCTTAGGGATGCAAAAAAGCTCCTGTGCATACATTCAGGTATGGAGAAAATGAAGTTAAAATGAAGTTAAATTTCACAGTGAAATGGTAGAAATCATCCCACTTAGTTTAAAATAACAAACTTTTTTTGAATCTGACATCATATCTCTAGATTTTCTCATGAGTTATAAATTCTTTTAACACCCTTATTTCTTTTCTCAGAATTTCAGGAAAAAAAGAACATTTAATATATACAAATCTTTAATGGGTGATTTCCATTTAATGGCATGATGGAGGAAGGAAAAGTAGCATTATCTTTCATTCCTTCCCTATAATTCTTGAAATGCCAGTTTTGGGAGAAAAAAAAGGGGGAAAGAAAGCAATAAGGGTATACGGGACAACCAGAAGTGGGAAAAATTTATGCCCCCCCATCCCATACCACCACCACTGTGTGGGAACATCAGGGCAGCTGTCCTGACATTGGCATTTCTCCCACTTCATCCTCTCCTGCTCCCTACAGAAACATAACCTTCCAGTGGAGCTAGTAGGTCTTCAGAGGAGATCCATCTTTATGCCTGCAGGTCCATTGCATCAGGGAGCTTTTGAGGAGCCTTCATGTCTAAGAAGCTAACACCTGCCTTAGTTAGTTAGTTAGTTAGGTACTCATTCTAATGTATATCCCTCTGTAATCCAAGGTGACTATTAATGGCTTATAGAAGAAACTTCCACAGTAAGTATTAAAAATAAAACATTTTTTTTTAAGTTGTTGGGAGTTGGGGATGTACAAATGGAGAAAATAAATGAAATAGAACACATAACCGCAGACATCCAGAGAAACCCAAATAAGAGTAAAAATAAATAAAGGATGCCCAAGACTGACTACAATGCTGTCCAGAACAGAACAATTTTCAGCATCCTCCTGATGTCATTAGGGAGGATACTGCGGATACTGTAAAAATAAGGAATGCAAGAAAAGAATCTGAGGAACGTGTGTGTCAGTCAACACAAGTCCAATAATCCCTGTTACTCACAAAACAAAATTGTTAACCCAAATAATTTTCAAATTATATACAAAATTCAGATTATATACAAAAATAATTAAATTATTAGCATTATTAACATTACTTACAAAATAAGGATTATTATGTGAATTACTATTTACAGTGAATCTATTTTCTCAGTTGCTCTTCTGTTCCTTTAGGGAATTTATTTTTCTTAAATGCTGTGTATCTTACCCTTACACCAGATTCTATGGCTGTCTTCCTAGTTTTATCTATAAGCTCTTATTTTGCTTTTTCCTTTTACTTGTTGCTATATAATCTTTTACAAGGTGCTGATAATTTTATTCCCTCCTGCCTTGCATGGGAAAGTTGTCTTAACTTTCAGTTAGCTCAACAAGATTTGAGCTTTCCCCATTCCCATCAGCTTCCAACTCAGCTAGAGAAGACAGAAACAGATTGGCCACTTGTCCATAACCTTGCTTGTTTCCTTCCCTCCCTGTTTGGGATATTTGGATCATAGCTGTCAATTTGTTGAATAGCTGCATCTCTGGAAGACTTGGATCTTCCATTCAAGATCTACACTTTTCTTTGTTTACATAGATACACAGTTCATTCTTCTTCCAAGGAAAAGGAGTTCTTCTAATGGCTACAACACACATATTCCACCATGCTCCACATCATCTAAAAGTCCTAGATCTCGACTTTTAACCTTTTAGAAAAGATTAGGTGTTTCTGTTCAGTTCATGTAGCTCAGGTTCTATGTGACAAGGATAACCTCCTGTGACTGATGCTCTTGAGCACATAATAAATGGATTTTATTACCACAACATATGGTGATAACCAACAACCTTGCTTTAAAGGGGGGGTTGGATAAATTCATGGCGTACTGGTTGATGAAGGGCTATCTTCATGGCACTCATAAGAGGCAACATTTTGTCTACTTCTCTGAGAGAAAATGATGAGAATGCTTTTGAACTTTGGTGTTGGTGAAGATTGAGAATACCATGGATAGACAAGAAAACAAACAAATGGATTATCAAACAAATCAATCCAGAGTTTTTACTCAAGGCACAAATGACCAGGCTCAAATTATTGTTCTTTGGACATATTATCCAAAGACCTAGCTCTCTGAAGAAGTCTATAATGCTGGGAAAAAATGAGAAAAAGAGAAGAGTATGAATACCAATAAGGCAGATAAACCCAATTATAGTGGCAATGGCTATATCTTTAGAAGACCTGAAGGACCAGGTTATGAACAGATCCTCCTGAAGAATGTCTATCTATGTGGTTACTAAGAGTTGACACCTACTTGATGGCATGTAATCAACTAAATCAGTCTGCTTATAATAAAGCTTAGTCCTAGGCCATGTCAGAAGATTCTTTGAGTTCCTGAACTGGCCCTATCAGTCATGAAGACATAGTGTTGCTTCAGGGAGTGGAAGCAGCATGTTGCAGAACTACATGAGGGAAGAGGGGTATGTCTCCATCTCCTGCTTGCAAGCACCCCAGGCTGCCCATTTTTAAGAAATAAAATGCTCAACTAAGAAGAGTCTTGGCCTGAAGTGGCCCTCAGTTCTAACAAGATACAAAACAGTTCAGCAAACAGCAAAAGACATATCAGGATGTGAATTAATGGACTGGACATGAAAAAAAAGATTTCATGAAAAAGGCTTTTTTATATGAGGAAGTAAGAGAGAGACTGTAAGTTAAGTACTTAACTCTCTCGTTAAATTCAGTGGTACTTTAAAATGCTTTACTTTTCTTGGAGGATGCTTATGGGATAATATTCATCAGAATAATATCAGGATGATATAATCTCTTCACACTTTTCTGAAAAAGCACTACAGAACTCCAGCTCTCTTTGCTGTCTCTTTACCAGATGTTATTCCAGTGGAAAATATTCTGTTCCATCCTGCTGTATCACCAATAAGATCACGTCAAATAGTTGAAAAGGCCACAAAAAGCACATTAGATCTTTCTTATGTTCTCAATGGAGAACAATGTCCTTCCCTATCTTTTCATGGCACGTCATGCTGATTTGGTCATGTTAAAAATTATCCTCTTTTGAGCCATCCTTTGGTAGGAAAAGGAGGGAGAGGCAATTACATTGTTTAGTCTGCTTCAGATAGGGAGCTCAGAGCTCAAGAACTGCAGCACCTCACTGTTCAGAAACTCTTCCTCTTCCACTATTCAGAAGTTGCATCCTGCTCAGCTATGTTTGTTAAAACAACAAAAGAAGATTTATCTTAATCTTTGAAAGTTAAGAACTTTTCACTGTTGCAGTGTTGATCTCAAGTCTCTCTATGGTTATATGACAGCAAAGAAAGTTTTATGTATCTCCATGCTGCCATCTACTCATTCTCTGGATTTTTGCAGGCCAGTTATGGTAGGTGGTCTAGCTGACACATCAGTAGTCTAATTTCCAAACAGGACCAACTTCAGAGAAACACTTCTATTTCCTAAGGCTGCAGCTTCATACAGTTAATTGGCATTTACTGAATAATTTAACCTAATGATGTAAATGAAAAAAGCAGGTGAAAGTATAATGGAATCATCCAGGGGAGGAAGAAAATTGGACCAGAATGTTACATTTCCTTTTGCTTTAAGCACCTGAGTTCCTATCATAATTTTAAGTCATACAGCGGTAACCATCCATTTCTTGATTAATCAGTTAAATGCACTTTCTCCTTTTTCTTAAATGGGGAAAAGAAAGAATTTAACCACAGTGTACCATAATTTGTCAAACATTTCCACTGTAACCATGTCACCTCTGTTACAGCACATAAGTCAACAGCTTCATACAGGAACAGTGAGGAGCCTATTGGTCTAGGCAGAATGGGACGTGGGGGTGGGTTGGATCTAGTCCTGGAGAACAGTGGCATGTGGGATGGAAAGAGAAATATGGGGGAGAGAACAAGGAGGCCCTTGTGGTTATGCCACCACTGAAGGCAGCCTGGGCATCCAAACCTCACGAAATGGGCTTCCTGGTGAAATCATCCCAACTGTGGAGTACCTTTTTCCTTGACCTCAGTCTACAGCTTATGCTGGCTTTGCTTTTTTCAACATCAGACAAAATTTCTGTCCAGGCCTTCTCATAAGCAATTGTGCCACTGAATCAGAGCATGATGTTAAAAGACAGCTTTGAGCATGGGGGAAGCACTGACCAGTTGTGTATTTTAATGGATTTTACAATTATTGTATTTACTACAACAATTCTGGAATTGTAGTGTGATGAAAGGAAAACTACAATGCATTTTAGCAACCCATCCATCAATATTAATAGGCATTAAGTGTATTGAATGTTCCCAAACCTATATGTTTCACATTTGGTTATGAGGAACTGAGAACTTGTACTCTTCCTGCCTCTGTCTCCACCTCTGCCATGAGGTACAGTGACAGTTTTCTTAAATTAAGAACTTTGCGTTTACAGTATCTCTATTAAATTCCATTTTGTTACTTCCAAACCATTTCTCTGCTCTGTCAAGAACATTTTGAAGGCTGCTTGGATCTTTCAGAGTATCAGTTACCCCATCCAGTTTTGTGTCATCAGCAAATCTGATAAGTATTTACTTCATCGTTTCATCCAATACATTAATGAAAATATTTATGAGTATCAGGCTCATTACTACTCCCTGTGGTATTCTGCTTGTTACCTTACTCCAGTTTGATAAGGATCTATTGATGAGTACACCTTTCAAACCAGCAGTTAAACTGGCATGCTCTCCAACATATATTTAACTAGCTTGCTAATCAGAATGCCAATGAGGTACATTGTCAAATGCTTTGCTAAAGTCAAGGGAAATCACATGGACAGCAATCTTATGATCTACTAAGAAAACTAGCAGATCAAGAAGTCCCCCCCCCCATTTCCATTTATTTCAATAGGAGGAGGAATACACCAATCATAATTTGATGTACAGTTCCATTGTCATTGTGGGCACAATGGGCTTTGGATGTGCAGTAATTAATGCCTTCTCATGACCTGCCATCTCCCCATTCAGTTTTAGCTATTCTTCTGACGGAGTTGTGATAGAACGTTCATGCAAATCAGGTAGAATAATGCTGTACTGCTGCCAAAGCATCTGAAATTCCAAACATGTATCTAGAGTTCTGTAGCAAAAAAGGGTTCCCTCTCCTCCTGACCCAATTTCAATTAGTAGATTTAGAATCAGTCTAAAGGTCATCAAATATCATGATGTGCAGGGATGTGCATAAAATAGGAAGTGTGGTTTGTTCTGAGCTCATAAAAAAAAAAAAGAGCCACACTTGAAAAGTTCCATCAGAATGGTTTAGATCAGTGCTTCTCAATCTTAGCAACTTTAAGATGAGTGGACTTCAACTCCCAAAATTCCCTAGCCAGCCATGGGAGTTGAAGTCCACTCATCTTAAAGTTGCTAAGGTTGAGAAACACTGGTTTAGATGGTTATGTTTTACCAGAATAAAACTCCAAACAGCTCAAATATTTTGCTCCAACTTCAGAACAAAATTCTTGGGATATGCATGTGTTCTTTCAAGTTCAGAATATGTGATTAGTCTATTCCAAAACTGTTTGCTATGACTGGGACAGTCAAAAGACTGCCACTCAAAAAGGACACATTATATTCCAAAGTCAGGACAAAATAAAGCATTTTGCTACAACCTTAAAACCACATTCTCAAAAAACGTAAATCTTATTTTGAACTCAAGATTCACCATAAGTTGAAAACATTTTGAGCTTGAAAAGTGTTGCATGTCCTTAATAGTGTGATGTAGAAACAATCTATTTCTACTCGTCCCTATAACTTTTGCATTAGAAGCCTGTTATGTCCCATTGTATGTTAATTTGCATTTTTAGTTTAAACAAAAAAATCCCATTTATGTTATATTAAAGCATAGCTTTCTGAACATATTCTAGACCTATTTTTCTCAAATAGGTAATACTTATTTTCGCTCGCTTTTAAAAATACATTGAGAAAAGGAGAAAAGAGAGAAGCCAGACCAGGTCAGCTCATACCGAAACTGCCACAATGCAGATGCTATCCCAGTATGTCTTTCACAAATTCTAACAAAGGAATAAAAATAAGACATTTCTCAAAATACTATTTAAAAGCCAGCATGTCTTCTCTTATGTACTTCAGTTACAGGAACAGTCATAGTGTGAACTACAATAAAAGTGAGTGGTTTAATCGCCAACAGAAAGAATACCAAAAAAGGGGGGGGGAGTGGGGGGGGAAGAGTAGACAACATCAGTAAAAAGACAAAATATTTCCATTTGCTTTCAAGTCACAGATCATCTAACCTACGGTTCTTTTGGCTCAATAAAGATATGGTGTTCTGGCAGCAGACAATACTTACATTTATGTGACATTTATTTAATGCTTGCTTGCCATTTTTTATTCTTAATGGCTATAAGAAAATAAAAGGAACAAAGGAATAGGACAATGGGGGGGGTGTCCCCATTTGGAGACCAGGTGCTGAATAATAGGAATTGAGCCTACAATTGTCAAAATGCAGGGGAAGATTAACACTATTACATCCAGTTTTCAGGTATCCTGATTCCTTGGGTTTAACCTTGCGTCATTTTCCAGCTATCACACAGTGTCAACATTCCTGAATAATGTCCAAAGTCTCGTTATCATCAGAGGGATTACTGCCAATGCCCACTCCCCATTTAAATTTCACACAAATCCCCCAGGGTAGTATTTATCTGGGACGCTGTGGGATAAATAACACCCAGCTCCCTAGTGCTCCCTTGTTTTTGCCTGTAAAGGAACAATCTCAGCAACAGAGAGGGCTAACCAAGGACTCAATGGCCATTTCCCCGTCCCCCTCCCCAAAAAAACCCCTGGAGTAAATTTGCGTAGTTCATTAAGAGACCATTTTAAACTGGGTGTAATCCACTTTGGAACTTTGAACATCAAAATGACATGAACTGTCTCAGAACTCAAAATATTGGTAAAGGTACACTTTCATGGCTGCCCTAATCTAATCGGTAAACACATTACATCACTGCATTTATCTGATGGGTTTCGATTCAAACTCTTATTGTCCTATTTATTATGAGCTGGGCAACACAATGTGGTCCATATAGAAATTAGCATCTCCATCGTAAGTTCTCCATTGCTCTATTTGTGATATGTACAAACATATAATATATGTCATCAGAAATGTACCACTCTCCAACCATTGCAGATTATATGGAAAAAGAATGGAAAAACAGGAAATGAGTGATGCAACTGTTTTTTGCTTGCCATTTAGATGATACAGAAATTGTCCATGTGGTCACTGCAATACGGAGCTTCATTCCCCCAAAAGTGTACATTCAAACTATAGACCAAGGTGAAGAATGTATAAAGTGTCAATTGAAATATGCAGTGAATCCCTTAATAACCAAGTCATCTGACTCATGAAATTAATTTTGATTAAGTCTACATTTACAATACATGTAAAGTGATGGATGCCCTAACCATGATTTCCAGCAATCCATACCACTGGGCCCTAAATTATGTCTGGAGAAGCTGTTTTCCTTCTCTGGTAACCTAAAAACAAACAAACTAACATGACTGAGGTCTGGGAATATATACATTTATTTAAACAATATTTACTAAATAATCAGTTGTTTAATTGTTGACAGCACAGGTTTTTCTCCAGGCTCCTAAATTGTATCCAACTCCTTCTCAACCACTTAATACATACAACATACCTTAAGAAGGTCATAAAATGTGACACTGCTTTTCTCTAAGTAAATTATACACACTGGGAATTCACAGTAGATAGGCACTTCCACAAGGATAGATTGATAAGTAAGAAGGCAATTAAGTAAATGTATTTGTATCATTTATTAGAATGTTATCCAAAAATGGAGGATTGCTAACTAGAACAATGATGCAAATTCAGTTGACAATACAAATTCCAGTTCTGCTAGTTTCCAAACAGCAAAAAGCAATCTTATTCCATTCTTTTTCACGCATACTTCTCATCTAAGAGAAATGCTCATCAACTGAATCTGGAATTGCTTGATCATATGTTACCTCATTTTATTTCTGATGATGAAATGCTCATTTATTCCAAAGCCCTGAACTTCACTCTTGCAACAATTTCCATACTTGGCTAGAAACTGCAGTCTCACAATTTCATTTTCTACACCTTCAGAAATTCACAGCTCATTAAGATTTCCTAAGTAGTTCATAAACAAAGCCTTGTATTGTTATCATTACCACCTAATTAAAATACTTAAAATGTGAATGTTTTATGGCATCTTATGAAGCTTATTCAGCTGCAAGATTATGCAAAAACTTATTATTCCAACTGCAGCTAATTGTACTCTTCTATGTTTAAATTAGTTATAAATTAACCTAATGAGTGCTATGCTTAAATAATGCAACTGTCTCCAATTAAAGTAAGTCTCTGAAAGTATATCTGAAAACAAACAAGCAATTCTTATTTTATTTATTTCAACACACAAATAACTTCCTTACTCATAATTGTAACTGGGATCATATAGTGCTTTCCACAACCATGGAACATAAAAAGTCTATGTGAAATTTTAAATAGTTAGTCCTTCAGGACAGGAATCAGTTCTTTAGTGCCCTATAAAGTTCCATGTACACTGATTATGCCACATAAGTAAATAATAGTGGTAACAACTTACCTTCAAAGTTCAAGTTGATCAGTGAATACCTGAAAGAAAGCACCTCTTTAGCACTTTTTGGCAGTGCTAAGTAGACTTCTCTAGTTCATCTCATTGTGTTTGGAGGAAAAAATTCAAGAAATTATTATATCAAGTCATTTTGAGCTTTTCTCTTCTCTTCTCTTCTCTTCTCTTCTCTTCTCTTCTCTTCTCTTCTCTTCTCTTCTCTTCTCTTCTCTTCTCTTCTCTTCTCTTCTCTCTTTGAGAGAGAGAGAGAGAAAGAGGGAGGGAGAGAGGACCAAATACTGACTCCTTCCCTACTTCCCACCTAGGCAATTTACCTCTGCACTGGATGGTAGTGGTAGAAAATCAGCAGCACTGGAGAAACATATATTTTTTTCTTGTTTGATCGGCATGACATTTGACTTGAGCACATTCTCCAGTAGGGGTATGCAAAATGTTTCAGATTCGAAATGGTATGAGTTCAAGGGGCTATTCCAACTTTCTTGGAAGTGTTCTGATGCTCTTCTCACCAGCCCAACATACAATTCATATTTGTCATAGTAATACCCAACTATTTTACTTTTTTCTCAATCTTAAAACCAGTTTTCTCCATCAGTTCTATTCAATCTTCTATTTTCATATTTTTTGTTAACATCTTTGTCTTCTGATTATTAACTTAAAACCTGCTAGCATACCAAAGTCCTTTAATTTTCCCATTAATATTTCTACTCTCTCTAACGGATCCTCCAAAACTACCATCAGGTCATCAGCAAATGCTTATAAGTTTCTTTTTTAATCTTTACTCCCACGATTCTCTCATCCTGTCTTATGTCTCTATTCAGTACCTCAAGAACTAAAATAAACAAGAGTGGAGACAGCAGGCATCCGTATGTTGGTTTGCTCCAAATGGTGCAACCATATAGCTACGACATGAAAAGATACTAGCATCCTCACAATGCAAAGAAAAGTGAGATAGTGTTTCTTCAGTACCGTAAACACTACGGTTCCTGTGGTAGTAAACAAGCCTAATTAAAGGCAAAACCTTGTTTCTATTTCCTCAATAATGTAGTTACGATAAGGGCTAAAGCTCATTTGCTGGAGCATTTGGTTACCCTTATTTACAACAATATGCATGCTGATCTTGTAAAAATGGGGCTTCTTTACTACATGGATCACTGTTTTTGAAAAAAGCCTGGTACTTAGTGTTCATTATAAGAAAACAAGAGAAAATAAGACTTTCCTTTGCAGTGAAAATTACATTAGAAAGGAGTACAACGTGGCATATGTGTCTAGGGAGTAGGGAAGCAGGAAAATGATAAATTTGCATCATAAATTCATAGCACAAACTTTATAACTTACACATTTATATCAGACATTGAGATGGAAGTATGTAACGGTAGGATTTGCATTGTCACATCCCTGCAAATTATTGTTGTGGGAGATGAGGACCTACTGCTCTATTTCTTGCTTCTTTCACCCATCTTCTCCCATGCCATCTCTCTCTCCTCTATTCTACATCATTCACTTGTAGAGAAGTTATGGCATGTGAACAAAGTTGTAAGGAACAGCAGTGAGGTCATGTCCTTGATGTGAGTCTTATAATGTGTATAGGACTTCTTCTTTGTAGATTCAAGTTCAAAGCCTAACTTATTCTATAGAAATTTAAGACATATCTGTTAACATATTCTGTACTCGAAGCATAAGTCTCCCAAGCAGCAGTAAAGTGAATTCACCATGCTTAGTAGAAAATGTCCAAATATGGTAAAGAATGCTCTCTTTTAAAGAATGGAATGACATGGCTATTTTCTGAACAGACTTACATGTTGCATACTACACAGCTTCTTACAAAGTCAGTGTCTATGCGTGTGTGTGTAAAATTGTTTTAAAATTCTGCTTTCCAGACATCAGATAGTAGGCTTTCAAGTCATATAATAAGGACTTGAATGACATTTGATGAGCAGGTAATTCTATGATGAATAGAGTAGTCAAGCTGGATTCAACCATCTTTCATTAGATATATTCATTGAGTCACGTTAGACAACATAATTAGTACCAGCACAATATACACTGTCACGTTTCAAATAGCAAATATTCCATTTTCAAGTTGTTATTAAGAAGAGTGTATTCTGTAAGTAGAAAGAGCACTTGTGATTATATTTTTGCATGGTATAGAATTAAATGTGATAGAAAAAGAACTCTCTAAGGTAGGTAGATGATAGATAGATAGATAGATAGATAGATAGATAGATAGATAGATAGATAGATAGATAGATAGATAACAGTGAAGTTTACTCTCTGCAAATGTGATTATTTAATTTGTATTATTTGTATTTTGAGGTAACTTGGGTGGGAATTCTCCAGGTCATTCACTAGGGTCTGAATTTAGCAGATCATAATGATATGGGGAGAATGGAGCCCATTTGGAATATCTAGAGACAGATGTTTAAGGTCCCAAAGTAAAGTAAAGAACCTCTTTTCTGAACTTTCCATCCCTGTGATCGGGGGAAAAAGAGACAGAGGAAGGAAGTATTACAGCGACAATAAACAGGTTGAAGGAGAGAGTCTATGGGCATATCTGCACTGCCTGGTTGCCCTGTTGTGAGTACAAGCCACCAACCATTTCTGGAGAGCAGAAACAGATGACATTATACACTATGCATCCCTAGCCTGTGAACGAGACCTCCACCCTTGTTTTCCTGCTCCTTGTTTAGTGTTTTCCAACTCCTATCCAATTTGCTTTACTCTCTTGTAGTCAAAACACTTCTCTTTGATTGGCTACTTTGATTGAGCGGGAGGAACACATCTCACCCAGGTCTATAGTCTTGCCCTGCAGTACCATTAAGAAAAAATACCGGTAGTCCTTGTTTAGTGACTGTTTAGTGACCATTTGCAGTTACAGCACTAATGAAAAAGTAACTATGTGACCAGTCTTGCATTTATGACCTTCACGGGTCTATAAAACAAAGGAAAACTGAAGTAAGATCATAAGCAGTTTCATTTAGTGACTGCTTTGCTTAACAACCAAGTTGCCAGTCTAAACAGGGACTACCAGTACTTTCTTGCACTTTCCAAGTGGTATTCCAGTAGCATACTGGTTATAACCTGACTATCAGCTCCCAGGTGAGCACATCATGTGAATATCCTGGACCGTTAGCCTTTAGTTTTCCTAACAAAAGATATGCCTAGTTACTTTCCACCCAGTGATAACAGAATCTTCAGCAGAACTGCTGGCTCCTGTTCAAACTACCTATTTTAGGGTAATATTTCAGGGGCTTATCACTACCTTCTCACAGATACTGTCACAATCATACACTCATTGTGACATAGCAAATTGCTCTGTGGACTTACTTGTTCTCTGATATGCTCCTCTGATGCTTTGGTCTCTGATGATAAGGATTGCCCTAAATATAAATTGCCAGATTGAGCGAGACAACAGTTAGTACACTTTTACATTGCAATTCTTATTCAGAACTACGTTCGACTGAGGCTTCTTCCTAGGTAAGTGGCTATTGATTGCAGTTCTAACATGTGTTTTTCCTTCTCATCCAGGATTTTCCCTCCTTCTAGTCTCAATCCAGCTTCTTAGAGGTTTTGCTCTATAAGGTTGAATTATTCCTTTTGACTTTGCTCACTTGAGAAGTTATTTTTTCCCTCCTGAAAAGAAATACTGAATGTGTTATTACTTGATTAGGTTTTTCCTCCCCTGAGATCTGAAGAACTATAGCTAGGAAGAGATTCATGCTGAGTTCATTCCAATTCTCAAATGTGTTCTGAGGCCGATAGTGTATTTCAGCCTTGATTTCTTCTGCAGTCTGTGGCTAGAAATATTCTAGTCTGAAACTATGGAAGGCAGTGGCATCAATGACTCAGTCCAATTTCTTGCATGGGGAGAGGGAAGGAATCATTTTTCCTGCAGCTTGTTCATCTGCATCCTC
Organism: Python bivittatus; assembly: GCF_059951505.1. Classification (NCBI taxonomy): domain Eukaryota; kingdom Metazoa; phylum Chordata; class Lepidosauria; order Squamata; family Pythonidae; genus Python; species Python bivittatus. Next base: position 63,912,872 of record NW_028277030.1, on the reverse strand, counting down.
TGCCAATGCAATTCCTTGCATCTCTATTAACCATGCAGCGCACGCAATAGAGCAATGCGTGCGCTCTTCCTCCCAAGTACAGACATAAGGCTGCAACTTTGGCCAGTCTCAAATAACCATTTTCCTTTAGTGAGTCTCTTGGCTTGCATGTCAAAATCAAAGGCAAGAGTTAAAAAAGAACCAATTAAGGCAAACGTGCTAATAAGGGGGAAAAAATTGTAACCAATATGAGCTGAGGACAGCAGGATCCTTTTATGCCACTTGGTAATGCATGTCACACTCCTGATTAGACCAGCAGAATGTACCTGCAAATCTGTTCCCTTTGGAATATTAGAAAAAGGGGCACTAAAAAATTTTTATGACTAGAAACATGACATGGGATACTCATAAAGTCCACATTTGATTAAAGGGTAAAATATGTTGATCATGAGCAGTAGAAAACCCCATAATATAGCATGGAAAATTATAATTTCTTCTGGCATCTGCAACAAAATATTACCACTTGGATTTCTGCTGTTTTTGGTTTTCAGCTATTCTGATTTATTCTCCCTGACACCCTGCCCCTGCCCTCAGTTTTATGGGACATTTTCCCTAATCGCTAACATTTTGTCATCATGGGACATGTTTCACATTGAGCTGTTCTGAATAGGAATTGTCCCCCTGAGGCTTTTTCCTTATAGATTTTTTTTTTTCTCTTCAGTAAAGTGTGGGTTCTCCTAAGCCTGATTATATTTCCCCTTTGTGTGATAGATTTATTTGGCTATACAAATCATGATACCCTAAGCCTACACATTGGATATGGAAACAGTGATACGGTTAGAAGGAACAGCTCAGTTTTGTATTTCCAACAGTAGAGGGATCTATTATTATTGGCTTCCTCTCTTTCATTCCAATAGCCGTTGGGTGCTATTAGAAACTACCTGAAGCCATCTCAGCACCTTGTAAAGTCTATTTTGAATGTTAGCAGCTATCCATCTTAAGACTGTATTGAAATGCAAAGTCCTTGGCTCAGGGGCATCTGTAGGATAGAGCAGGGGGTCAAAGCTGTGACCGTGCAATCTAAATTCTGTCCCTTTTTGTACCATGTAACAAAGAGACAGGGCTTTCGGAGCAAGGTCATGACCACCATCTTCATTTTTTCTTTTTTACCCTCATGGATGCCACTGCCTTGGCTTCCACACTCTTGCAGGTTGTACTGCTGCTGTTCAGGAAATGGAAGTCTGCCGTGAGTACTTATCAGTGCACTTGAAGCAGTGCACCGTGATTGACTGGAGTCCCTCCAATTGACATTCACTTCTAAATGCATGCTGTTTATGGTGATGACTATGTTGAAGTGAATACTGCACATTGCTGGGTCAAAAAATGTAAACATGCTGAACCGTGAAGAGCTGCTTTGTGTGATCAAGAACAAATTGGACAACCTGCAAAAGCAATTGATGTGTTACACATGAGAAAGGTTGATGACCTTATTCAGGACAATCAATGGATCACTCAGAAGGAAATTGCTATTAAGCTTGGCATTTCATAGGAACATGTGGGTTATATTATTGACATCCTTCAGTACCAAAATGTTTGTACAAGATGGGTGCCTTGCATGCTGATGGCAGAGGTGAAGGCTTCAAGAGTTGGAATGTGTCAGCAATTATTGTCATGCTATGAGAATGAAAGTAAGGAATTAGCATACAGCATGACAGCTAATGAAACATGGCTACATCATTATGACCTAGAAGGGAAGCATCAGTCCATGGAATATCATCACAAAGCTTCACCTGCGGGAAAAGAAATCAAAACACAGGGTTTAACAGGAAAGCTCACGGTTACATTTTTGGGAGATGCACATTGAGGTTTTCACATGGATTTCCTTGAAACTGGCACCACTATCAATTTAACATCCATGTGAAAACCTCAATGTGCATCTCCCAAAAATGTAACCGTGAGTTTTCCTGTTAAACCCTGTGTTTTGATTTCTTTCCCCGCAGGTGAAGCTTTGTGATGATATTCCATGGACTGATGCTTCCCTTCTAGGTCATAATGACGTAGTCATGTTTAACTCAACACTTTCAAACAAGGATTAAGCAGAATTTGGAAGCACAAGTAAGAAATTTTGCTGCAACACTAGGCTTACACCTCATGAGCTACCCAAGACACCTTTGCAAAGTTGAATCTCAGCATATTGTTCCATTCTTCACACAGTCCAGACTTGATACCATGCGATTTCTACCTTTTCCCAAAATTGAAAGTACACCTTCATGGAGGCCTGTTTGGCTCAAATGAAGAGGTGGGATGTCAGGTTGAAGAAACAAAGTGTGGAGTTCTTTCATGACAGCTTAAAGAAGCATGTCCATTGTTGGCAGAAGTGTGTAGGAAATGGTGGTGCTCATATGGAGAAGTAAATACAAATAATTAAATAGCTCATTTCAAGGATCATTTCCTTGCTTCATTTATTAAAATATTTCTATTTAAACTAAAGTTATGGAGGTGGAAGCATTACTTTTCATTCAACCCTTGTAATAAATGATGAGAGAGAAGGCAACTGTCAGAGACAGTTGAGGGGGAGAGGGTAGGCAGTGACATCATGGCAGTGAGGAGCATGGCTCCTTAAGGAAGGGTTGCACCAATCCCTCTTCAAGGACACAAACATCTCCTTACTTGCAAGAGGCATTCACCACAGGCTGAATGTAGCTTTGCATCCTCTCCCTGGCAGCAGGTGGGGCAGGGATCATGGCCTCAGGTGGTAGCGTCAACTAATCAAGGATTCTTCTTCCTTCAGATCAACAGGTTCAAACTCTTCCCAGATAACATTCTTTGGCACCTCCCTAGATTCTGACCAGCTGGCTTCTAACTCTGAGACAAGGTAAGTAATTTTATTTGCATGGTGTTCTGCTAACAACTCACTGCAGCCCCAAAATGGTTCTTCTGACCCATCCTTTCCTAAAACTGGGTAAACAGTACCACCAGATAGCACTCTGCAGACACAATAATGGCAGAAAAGCAATTTCTATTTGCCTTCTTTAGCACCACAGTGTAGGCCAAATTTGCGCATATACCCATAGCTAGCTGGACTTCCTCCTCATCTTTTATGAGTGATACTTAAGACATCTTCTTGACACTTCATCTCCTGGTGATCCCCAGAAAATCAGTCAGTTCCTAGGATAAGCATACAGGTAGAGGCTACTCAGGAGTGAAATCCATAAGAGTCCTCATTGCCTCTACATTCCAAATGTCAAATAGCTCCCAATACAACTGCCTTCCAGACCAATATGCAATTGTCCAAGTACTACCTGAAAATCAGCTGGAATCATCACTGGCGTCAACGTAACTAATTGAGCCTCCCTCCTTGCAGAGGTTTATGGTGCCAGTTAACCACACCAGAAAGTGACCTTCCTTGAAAAGGATATATTTCTTATATTCCCCCTCCCCGCAGTCATGTTCCAATTGCTCTGAGGTTTAAACCAGGTGTAAAGTGTGTTCCTCCCTGTGTCAGACCTGTGATAGGACAATCTCATGATTTCATAGCAATCATGAAATCCTGAGCAGCCTCAATCACCACCCTCACAATTTCACGACAGCTGGTTGAAATCACTCATGACTATCAGCCTTGGTATTGTATTGCTCTGTCTTCATCCCAGCAGGATTGGGTCACAGATTCAGAAGTACTAATCACACCAGTATGAGTACTTAAGGCTTCATTCCAAGACAGTATAATAACATAACATAGGACAGTAATAAAAGAAAATTCAATATTCTGAATAAGAAACATTAAGAAAGTTCTAATGGCCCTTCTCCCAGTCAGGGAACCCCAGAAAAGTATGGTGAGTGGACCTCTTCACAGCTGGCAACTACGCAGCACCTAAATATGCTCCTAAGGGAAAGCGACATCTACCACTTTCCAATTCTTCCTCACCCACCAATCTTCCAGTAAAACTATAGCACTACAGGTGTCTGAAGCACCAAATCCAAGATGAGCTTCAACAGTTCAGGCAGTAATACCAGTGTGCAGCTGGGAGGATGATAAAACAGCAGCATCCCAGATTCTTTTGCTGACCCAACCACACATATAGGGGCTCTCACACAGCTATCTATGATTAGTAGATTAGTAGAGGTTCTAACTACCATTTGGGTTTCCTGATTGGCAAGCACCATTCCTCCCCCCCCCCACCCCCACAATCTTGGAATCAAGGTTAATGCAATATCTGAAACATTGGGGGGGGGGAGTTAATCTTACAGTCAGGGGCATTTCCCCATCCTCACTCACTCTGGTTCCACTAATAAACACCAGGTCTATACTACACCTAAAATATTGGATCAGGTTGGGGGTTCTGCATTATAGGAAAGAAATTGGCAAACTGAGACATGAACAGAGGAGAACAACTAAGGTGATAAATGGCCTAGAAGGAAAAAAGAACTTAGATGAAACAGGTAGAGGTGTTAAGCAGGTTTCACTTAGAGAAGAGAAGACTACAGGGAACCATGATGGCTGTCTTCAAGTATCTGTCATATAGAAGCTGAGACAGAATTGTTCAGAGTTGTTCCAGAAGACGGCCAAAAACATTTAAATTAAAGTTTAAATTAAAAGAAAATCAATTTTAGTTGGACATCAGAAAAAAAAAAATCCTAATGGTAAGAGTTGTTCAGTAGCTCAGGAGGTAGTGGATTCTCCTTTACTGGAAAAGAGCTGGCCATCTGTTTAAACAGAGGTTGGATGGCCTCTGGATTTGCAATTTGATGTGATTTCTGGCATGTATATCTACATACATGTACTAGTGTATCACTTGTGCACATTTGACACAAGGGCAGGGGCAGGCAGGAATCTCCAGGAGTGATTTTAGGTGAGGTGGGCAACCCTCGGTTGATAAGGTGGAAAAGCTGAGCATTGCACAGAACGTTTGTCTTTTTTTCTCCTTTCGCATTTATTTTTCCTATTGATTGTTCCTTTGGAGAAGGTCACCTTAAATTCAGTGTCATATTCATTTAGATAAATATTGCATTATAAAAACCTCTTTCTTTAGAAATATTCTTTTTAAGGCATAAGAACTGACCATACAGTAAATAACCTTTGAATGTTTAAGAATGAAAAGTATTTAATGGGTTCTTCTTGGATCTGAGTGGAGTTTTTTCAACCAAAACATCCAAAAATTGAATATACTTATTCTGTTTTCCCATGCCCAGAAACATATTTCTGTTTAATAACAATGCTTTCTTCTAATTTACTCAGAACGAACATTAAACTAAAAGCCCTACAATTTCCTGGCTCCAGCCTGAACTGTTGTTTTCTAATGTTGTAACACTGGCTACTTTCCAATCTTCAGTTACAGAGCTTTGGGGTATCATTCAAATTTGGCGATTTGTTAATATTTAATTTATCAGTAGGCCTAGAAGTTCAACTCTTGATGCCATTATCACTCTCCCTTTTTTAGAATACCTTTCTGCAAAAGTAAGTTCATGCTTGGATATCTGCCCTACATCTTTATAATGAAAAGAGATAGAAGAATTCGTTTGGCTTCTTTGCAATCTTTTAATCATGCGTTACAATCCTCTCATTCCCTTGTCATTTAACCATTCAACTGTGTTCCTAGCCAGTTCTGTGGTATGTGTGTTAGAAAGAGAGAGGAGGGAAGAACAGATTTTTTTGCCTTAGTTTAGATATTCTGGTTGGCTGTAGGCCAATCACTTTAGTTTCCCATATAGAAAATGAGAATGTTATTTCATTATATGCTTTTATTATTGTTTCTGTGTTTTGTTTGTTTGCTAATACTCAGAGGTGACTGGACATGAGCGGGTGCATGTAAAACTAGCTCCTGTAATAAGCACGGGCTACTGTTGTTGTATTATCCTCCCTGTTGCCTGACAGCAGCCTTCTTGAACTCCTGGACCTGAGTAGGGGGCTGAGGGCTGGAGTTGGATCTCCCAGGCCTGGGAAATTTCAATCTACATGCCTTGAGGGTAGAGTCTCAGGGAACTCATGATGTCATAGATTCCATGATAACCATGGATTTGTTCCAGGTGACCTCAGCCTGATTCACACAGATAGGCAAGCACACTGGACCTGATCTTTAAGTTTGGACAAGATGGCAGGTAATCTGAACATGGAAGACATTGCCAACAGTCCTTTCCCATGGCCAGATCAGTTTCTAGCTAACAAATACCCCTAGACCTCTATAAAGGTGGTGGACCTATTAGGACGGTCTGCCCTATGTGACTGATGGATCCTGAGGATGCTGGGCGGATTTCCCAATGATCTGGCAGACAATTCTGTTTCACAACTGGTCAGCTTTCGGTGTAAGGTATCAACCAGAGCACTGGATGAGATTGTTTCTGCAAGACTTCCTCATTTGCCTATCCTAAAGGCCACTTCATTTATCAAGGACCTTTATGAAATGAAGTGAGTGAAGAGATGGCTAGAGCAATGGTGGTGAAATACTGAGCGAATATGACCAAACACAGGTTCCAACCTATGTTTGGGCCAACATAGTGGATGTAAGAATACAAAAATCTGTCCATGGATTCTTGCCCAGCAGCCCTGTTCAGGGTAACCTGGCTTCTATTAGGGAAGAATTGACATGAAAGTATGCTTGTAGACTGCTATAATGCTTTTGCAACATGTTTGTTTTGTTTTGTTTTTGGCAAATAAATCCATTTCATATTCACTGTGGACTGGATGCCAATTGTATAGTTATGTAAGGTGATTAGGGTTGACTCTTGATCCAATGAAACCTGAGAAAGTACCTAGAGCCCTATGAGATAAGAGCTTTGCCACCTGTGGACTAGACCCATGTTCAAACTGGTTTATTTATTTGGCCTGAGGGGATATATGTAGCTGGATTCAAGAGATGATAAATGCCTCCTTCAGGGAGGGAGAGGTGGCGCCAGTCTTGAAAGGGTAGTGGTGCACCTTCTCTTGAAGAGACTGTCTCTTAGACATATCATATTATTTATGGCCAGTCTCCAATCTTCTCCTTTGTGGGAAGATTTTGGAGAAGGAGCTGGAGAATCAGCTACAGAGGAGCCTAGATGAAGCAGATTATCTTGATCCCTTCCAGGGAGGATACCAGCTTGGAAATGGGATGAACATGGCATTTGTTTCTCAGGTGGTTGACCATTTGGGCCTAGATGGGAGGAGTACATCTTCTTTGTTGTTTTGTTTTGTTTTGTTTTATTTTGAACTGTCAGCAGTATTCACTACATGGTATCCTTCTGGACCACCTGCAAGATTTGACAGGTTGGTGGCACTGTTTTCCAGCAGTTCCATTCCTACTGTAGTGAATGGTTCCAGTCAGCAGTTATAGAAAGGAGTAGTCAGTTGCATGGGTTTCTCCAGTGTGGAGTGCCACAGGACTCAACCATCTCTCTCATGATATTTAACATCTGTATGACAGCATTGGGAGAGTTTATCCATTGGTTTGGGGAGAAGTACTATCAGTATGCTGATGATAGTCAGCTGTTTATAATCACTCCAGGACAGGCCAGAGATATTCTGGAAGTCCTGGTTTGGTGTTTGGAGACTATGAGGGATGTGATGGGGCATAACAAGCTCAGATTAAACCCTAGCAAAAGAAAGATACTATTTACCAGTAAACATCAAGCCTGTCCAGAAATATCAGTTCCAGAGGTTGCTCTAAATGGGTGTGTGCTCCCCTGAAGGAGCAGGTCCATGATTGTTGGATCCTCCCGTATTCACAGCTCATTCTAAGTCAGCAAGTGGAGGCCATGGCCAGAGGAGACTTTGTGCAGCTTAGATTGGTGCACCAATTGCAATCCTATTTGGACCAGGAGGCCCCAGTGATGGTGTCCCATGCCCGCATCACCACATAGCTTTATGTGGAATTTACTTCATTGATAATGACTCAGACACCGAAACTGGTACAGATTACAATGGCCTAGTGGCTGGGAGCTACTTACTAGTTACCAATAGGCTTCTGGCCTACTGAAAGTGCTGGTTATTACCTATACAGGTAGTCCTCACTTAATGACCGTTTATTTAACAATGGTTTGAGGTTACAATGGCCTCAGAAAAAACACTTTACAACCTGTACTTGCACTTACAATCATAGCAAACCATTGCACCCCCTGCTGTCACATAATCACAATTTTCAATTTTTTAAAATGGTTGTTAAGTGAATCACTGCAGTCGTTAAGCAAATCACATAGCCGTTAAGTGAATTCTGGCAAAAAATGACCATTGGAGAAGCTGGATTCATTTAACAACCACATGATTCCCTTAACGACCAAGTGATTCATTTAATGGTCATTGTAAAAATGGTAAAATCAGGTCCAGTCACATAGTGACTCACTTAATGACTGCTCTGCTTAATGACAAATTTTCCAGTCCCTATTGTGGTTGTTAAGTGAAGACTACCTGTAAAGCCCTTTAAGCACAGCTCTGGGCTATATCAGTGGCTATCAACCTCAAAAATGATTCTGCCTTCTTGTCTGGTGATCTGGAGGGGGCCTGCTTCAGGTCCCACTCCTTTGAGAGGTGAAGAGGTCATGGACTAGAAGGCAGATTTTCTCTGTGATAGCCCTGATTCTTTGAAACATCCTACCCCCAGGGGTGTGCTTGTCCACTTGTTACTGTCATTTTGGAAATCTGATTCAAATGGGCTTTTGAAGTTTATTGAGGACTCAGCTGTCACTATTTCTTCTTTTGTATGTTTTTATTGGGAGGTATTTTACTTTGTGTTGAGAGAGTTTATTATGGTTTTATGGTATGGGCTGTTTGTGTTTTTCTACTCTGCCCAGAGTAATGATATGAGCAGTATAAAAATGCTGTTAATAAAATTATATAAAATAAATACTTTTGTAAGAATGAAATAATTATGGACTATAAAGCAATTGTTCTGAAAGATTTACTACATCAATAGTAATAAGCAAATGCTCCTTCTAAATCTATTATCTTTACAAAGCCTGAATTCCAAATTGTATAATCTACTGAAGCTAGTAAACTATAAACCTTTTACTCTCTTCTATCTTAATCTGTTAATACATTTTCTGCAGCTTTCTTATGTTTTTAAAAACTTCAGTATAGTAATCACTAGTTTCCCAGCTCTTTTCTTTTATTTGATATTTCAGTCTGTGTTAAATCTATGTTAAGAATTTTGTTTCATTTCAGAGGCTGAATTTTCTGCCATTGCATATGGGGAGGGTGATACTCAATTTGGCTCTTTTGTAAATTAAGTACTAGATTGAAAGAATAATTTGAACTGAATTCCAGAGATATTCACCTGGGGATCCTAAAAGACCCATTTGCATTATTGCATACATTTGATTGATTGATTGATTGATTGATTGATTGATTCTATTTGGAGACCATCTGACTCCCAAAAGACTCCTTTTTTTCCAATAATTTTATTAAAGATTATATAAAACAGATAAAATTAATGTAAAAATCTGTTACAAAAATAGATTTAAAAATATTAAGAAAGAAAGAAACTCAATTTTTTAATATATATATTACAAAAAAGAAGCTACAATACTGCAGTTTAACTACTCACATAGCTAATGCCTGAAAGAGGCAACTATGTTTTTCTTTGGGCTACTGTGTTCAGCACTTAGCTTCTTGGATTCTGTGGTGTGTTTATTCATTTTATGACTCAGAGAACAGTTGCTTTAGGATGGGTTAAAAGTATAATAAATTCACAAACAAAAACCAAAGACTGGTACACAAATAGCATGATGAGTATTCAAGATAATACAGTATTTCTGGTATCACAAGTTCTAAACAATGATAAATTTGATGAAAAAGATACAATAGCCAAAATGTTGCCTTCTTAACTACATTTAAAAAGTGCAATACATACATAACATTACTTTTATTACATTGTAGTTTAGTTTATTAATTGATTAGTCCCACGACCTTATCAATAAAACAAAACAAAATTAAAATCATGTAGTACCCAATACATAGTCCAGTTCCAAAAAGTAAAACAGACAGGAGAAAATACAGTGATAAAATACATATTTGATAATACAAGGAGTCAGTAATCAGATAAATGAATCTCCCTTGCAGGATATGCCAATTTGTTCAATGGGTTGGGTTCTTAAGACCACTGCCTTAGTTATAAATTTAGCAGTTCTGCGTATGATATGCACATTTGAATGCAGGAAGAAATGAGACAATTTGTGGTTTGGATCCCAGTATGTGGTCCTTTAGTTAATAAACTAAACTAAACTAAACTAAACTAAACTAAACTAAACTAAACTATATTGTAAAGTAAAACATATGATCAAGGAAGATGTAGAACAAAGATAGTATCTATCTGCTGTGATTTCTAAAAACATAATAAAAATGAATTTCTGAAAACAAATATATATAGTTTGTAAGGGTGATTCAAATTGTTGATTCAGTCTGATGCAATTATTCAGAAAATCAAGTTGATTCCTTTTCCAAATTGATTTCTTAAGAAGAGCTTTTCTGCATGAGTAGAAGGCTTTCTGACTCACCGGGCTGATTCAGGAACATCTGAATAGATTCAACAATTAAATCTAACATTAATCTAAATGATATTTGTAAATCAGTCAGTTGATTTGATTCAGAGATTCGGGCAAATCAACTTCGGACTGAATCTCCTAATTCACTCTTTGCACAGCCCTAATAGCAAGAGTCAAAATGGTCAATTTGAGATAACTCTGAACAGCCAAGTGTAGTCACAGAAATCCAGCTTTGGAGATGGGCTGTGGATGCTGATGATCTCCAAATCTGCAGGCAACTCAGTTGGAACCACTGGGACAGTTTTCATAAACCATAGAAGTGGAACAGAAGAAAAGCTTTCTTTTATACAGAGTATGTTTCCTAAATTGTAGCTGAGCTTCAGTCCCAGAAATGCTCACTCTCTGTGGCTCCAATTAATTAGCTAGCTAAAACGGGAAAAGGGAGGGCATGAGACTGCAAACATTCTCTGTGACATTATGAAAGCATCTACTGTCAAGTTCTCTCAGTCTAGGACACCATGACACATGTATCATTAGTGCTCCAGTTCCCCCGTAAACTGCATTCCCCATCTGCACCTTGTAATCAGGTGCTCTTGCATTCAGTAATTGTGTGCAAGCAAGCATTTATCCATTTTAATGAATGACAGCCTACTCACATTGCCTGAGGTAAAGTAGCTAAGTCTGTCAGTGACTGTGCTACTTACTATGCTAAAAAGGCTTTCTGGAATCACCTATGGGAGGAACAAGTGAAACACACCATGAAACAGGCCCATCAACAGCTCCTACTGACTCCCAATTCTACAAATTACAATGACAAACTCCCCTTTTTTATGGTGCTTTGCCTCTAGGTGAATATTGAAATCCCAGAGATTTGGTGCCATAGATCCTTCAGGAAACTATCGATTCCCTGCTGTTATGGCCTGTTTCATAGTCACAGTGTGAATGGTGCCGTATTTCTCCCTAGATGGTACTCTTGCAATTTGGATCAGAATCTTATGAAAAAAGAGAAAGAAAGATTATCGTGTCAATATGCCTCACATTTAGTAGCCTCAAGCTGTTTTCTTCAGGCAGAAGAAAATTAGCAACACATGTTGTATTTGGCAATATTGTCAGGTGATCCTTTTGAAATACTTCCCTTGGAGTCTCAATTCTCTTGATCAAATTTAAGACATTCATGGCAGGGATGGGGGACAGTCTTGAACCCCTACTCTCTGACTTCACTGCAGTTCCTTATGATATTATGGCTGCCATTCTGTGATGTATTGGCTGGAGCAATGTTTCCCAACCTTGGCAATTTCCAGGTATGTAGACTTCAAATCCTAGAATTCCACAGCCAGCATGGGCACTGATGAGGATTCATCAATGGGAAGCACTGGGTTAGAACAAGGATGCATGATTTTTCCCAGGCTGAGCACCACAACTGGCCTTTAAGGATGCTATTTTGCCATTTCAAACTGTAGCTAAGTAATATATACTCCATCTGTAAGTCATGAGCCTGGTCAGGAAGCAGAAGGATTCTAGATGTTGCTTAAACATCAAGTTATTTTATTTTATTTTATTCTATTCTATTCTATGGGGGAGGGCTGTTGGTGAAAAGCGATGACTCCAAAAAGGTGCTTACTTTTTGATAATTGTTCATAGGACTGAACTCTGAATAGTTTTCTGGAAAAGACAGGCTACCTGGAATGATCAGACTACAATCTGGTACAAGGGTATCCACATGGTGTTGGGGGGGGGGTGTCAAAAATATTATAGCTGTTATCTTAACTTTTTTTGACAGACCCCCCCCTTCCCAAGGACACCTGGAAGTTAATTCATTTACCAGACAGAACACATCTGTTGAGATGGTAGACCACAACCAACTCAAATGTGAATTCACTGTTGCTTTGATGCCCCAATTGAGAGACAAGCCAGGTAGCTATGACAGCAACTCCTTATTCACTTTATCTGCCCCCATTTCCTACCATGGAAGCAAACAGGATCCCCTGCCACCTTTCTGCACAGAGAGAAAAAGAATCAACAAAAGGAACAGGGAAGGAAGTTGTCTAACTATATCATTTTTTGCTAAATTTATGCATTTCAAGTCATGCCTTCCATCCTTCCACCGGGCAATCACAGGACAAAGTGTAAAAAATCACATGTACTGATTAAATCGTCAGTTAAGAAACCAGAAGGGAAATGTTTAATGTTCATAAATAAGGTATTAAATTTCCAAAAATTATAAACAATTTTGTTAGTGTGTATATATGTGTCAAAGCTTTAGAAAAGTTGTTTCCTAACAAAGAAATTTAAATTCCAATAGACCATAAATTAAATAAGTACACACACAAATAGACCACCATCAACAGAACAGGTTTCTAAAGAGGTAGAGTCAGTGTCATAATTCTTAGAGCCATTTGCATTGCAAAATAACAGATCCAGCATAGACTAGTATACTGTAACTGTCAAGCCAAAACACAGCTTTAAAAGAGGAAGGAAGGAAATATGGACTTTGGAACTATACAATGGATTGGAGAGATAGTAGGACTGGTCAGAAAGATTATAGGGTGCCTTTAACAAGTGCTTTTTTAAAATATAATTTTAATGAAATTTTAGGAACAAGAACAAAAAATCAATATAAACTAAAATAGAGTAAAAAGAAAAAAAGAAAAAGGAAGAAATAAAAGAGAAAAGCTAAAGTGGAAAAAGAAAAAAAGGAAAGAAGAAAGGTAGAAGAAAAATAGAAAAGGTAGAAGAAAAATAGAAAAGAAAGGAAAAAGACATAAAGAAGTTATAAAGAAATAATTTTCACTAAAATTACATCGTGACTCTCTTCTATCTTCTTTATCTATCTTTAACTATCTTCCTTCTATCCTATCTAATCATCAAAACCATAGATCATAAGTTCATTTTTTTCTGTTTTACGCAAAAAGTCCATAAGGGGTTTCCAGTCAGCTGTAAATATAGATATTGCCTTTTCTCTAATCAAACAGGTCAATTTGGCCATCTTAGCAAGTTCTATCATCTTCCCCAACCATTCCTCCATTGTAGGTATTGCCAAATCTTTCCATCTTGCTGCAGTTTTCATGTATAAAAGTAAAGTTTCATGATTTTTTTCCCAACTGTTAATCCATCAGTCCCAAGAGGAAAAGTTCTGATTTCAGGTATATATTAATCTTTAAAATCCTCTGAATCAGTGTATGCATTTGAACCCAAAATCTTCTAGCTTTTTTACACATCCACCAAGCAGGATAAAATGACCCTTCTTGTTGTTCACATTTCCAACATAGATTTGAAATACCTTTATACAACCTAGATAATTTTTCTGGTGTCATATACCAACAGTACATCATTTTATAAAAGTTCTCTTTAAGATTATAATATAGTGTACATTTGAATCCTTTCAACCACATATTTTACCATTGTTCCATCTGTATATTATAACCAATTTTTAGCCCACTTTATCGTACATTCTTTTACGCCTTCTTCTTCTGTTTCAAATTTCAATAGAAGTTTATACATTTTAGCAATCTTATGTTCATCATTTGTACTCAATTCCTTTTCAAAGTTAGACTTACAATATTCAATGCCATAAATTCTTTTGTCTGCTTTGAATCTTTCTAATACTGTAAAGAGAAAACCATTGACAACTATGTCCCTTTGCCATAAATTGTTCTCTTGATTTTATTTTGTATCCCCCTTGACAGAATTCTAGTATCTCATGATATGCTAACCACTTCTGTTTGCCTATTATTTCTTGTCTATAAAATGCATCTTGTGCTGAGAACCACAAAGGGGTTTTGGGGCACAACCTGGATTTGTATCTAATCCATATTCTCAATATGGCCCATCTAACATAATGATTTTTAAAATCTACATTAACCTTGACTTTATAGTCCCACAAATATCCATGCCACCAAAATGTCAGGTCAAAGTCTTCTATTTCTCAGCAACGCCCACTTTTTCATCCAAACCAAACAGCAAGCTGCAAAATACAATTTCAGATCAGGTAAACCCTCCAAAACCAACACCAAGTCATCAGCAAATGCCCTTAACGTATAAGATTCTTTTTCAATCTTTACTCCCACAATTATCTCATCTTGTCTCTATTCAATATTTCAAAAACTAAAATAAACAGGAGAGGACACAACAGGCATCCCTGTCTTGTCCCTTTTCATATCTCACAGGGTTTTGTTAGATCTCCATTGACAATTATTTGTGCTTTCTGTGAAGTGTAAATCGATCTTACCCATTTAATAAAATTCTCTTGAAATTCATATCTTCCAAAACTTTAAACAGGAAGGCCCAGTTCAAATTCTCAAAGGCCTTCTCTGCATCTAAGAAAATCGATGTGGCTTGTTTTTCATTATATTGCTCCAAGTATTCCAAATTGTCCAACACATTTTTTATATTTTTCTTTAACTATCCTTTAGGTAAAAATCCACATTGATCCCAATGAATAAATTCTTGCAAAAATATTTTAACCTCTCAGCCAAAATCCTTATAAACCACTTATTATTCAATAATTATATCAGCCAATAGTTTCTTGTTAAAGTCAAATCTTGTCCCCTCCTTTGGTATTAATGCTATATTAGCCTCTTTCCAGCTCTCTGGCATTTTTCCCCCTCTGTAAAATAGAATTCATCGTATTTTGTAAAGGTTGTAAAAGTTCATCCTCAAAACATTTATAGTAAGAAGCCAGTAACCCATCTGGTCCAGGCATCATTCCTGTTTTAGTCTTTTGTATAGCTTCACAAACTTCCCTTATTGTTATAGGTCCATTCATATTCTGTTTCTGTTTTCTGTAATCTTTGGTAAATGTTGTTTCTTTAAATATTCATCAATTTTCTTCAGGGAAATTTCTTGTCCTTTGTATAAATTGGAATAATATTGATGAAATACTTTTTGCATAGCCACATTATCTGTTATTACTTGTAATTTCAATATCATTTTTCTTTTCTTTTTCCTTTCATAATTTATATGCCAACCACTTCCCTGGTTTATTTGCAAACTGATTTTGTTTTGTTTTGCATAATTCATTTTTATTTCTGTTTCTCTTACTGATAACATAGATAACTATCAGTGTAGAAGCTTAATTTGTTGAGGAATATTTATCTTCTCTGAAAACTTCTTCAATTCTTATTTTCTTTTTATCTCATCCAAAATACCTTGGTGTTTTCGCTTGCCTCTTCTTTCTGAGTTCTCTATTATGTTGTATAAAGTAACCTCTAATGAAAGCTTTGCTTACATCCCAAACCATTCTTATATCTGTAATATTGAAAATATTAAGAGTATTTTTTTAAAAAAACTCTCAATTTCTTTTTACAATCCTCCACTGTTTCTTCTTTCTGTAACAGCATTTCATTTAACCTCCATCTGAAAGAACTGGGTTTCCATTTAAAAACCAAACTCACTGGATTACGATCTGAAAAGGTCTTTGGCAATTTCTCTACTTTATGAACCTTAGTAGTCAAATTCTTCAAAATCCAAATCATGTCTATTCTTGAAAAAGATCTATGTCCTTCAGAAAAATAAGTATACTCTCTTGAATTGCCATTTTTATGTCTCCATGCATCAACAAGCTCTAAATTGTCCATCAAATTAAAAAACAACTTTTGTAGTTTACTTGTGTAATTTTAATATTTTTCTCAGAAGTTCTGTCTACTTGTAGGGAGATCACTTCATTCCGATCTCCCATTAAACACCAATTTTCATAGGAAAAACCTATTAGTCTGTCCATAAGTCCTTTATAGAACATTACTTTATACTCATTTGGGGTATAAATTCCCAATATCAGTCTCAACCCCATGCAAAGTAACTTCCACTCCAACATATCTACCATGCTCATCAGTCACTATAAATTCTGGTTGTAGTTGGGGTTTATATACAAAACAACTTCTTCTTCTTCTTCTTCTTCTTCTTCTTCTTCTTCTTCTTCTTCTTCTTCTTCTTCTTCTTCTTCTTCTTCTTCTTCTTCTTCTTCTTCTTCTTTGTTTGTTCCTGCTGAGATAAATTTTTCACCCAAATTTTTATAAATCAAATATTTTATATCTTTTTTCCTAATATGTGTTTCTTGTAAGCAAATTATATCTTGTTTTAATGTTTTCAAATAATTTATTTTTCTCTTTTGAGGAGCATTTGCTTCATTTATATTCCACATTAAGTATTTGTAATCCATAATCAGGCCAAACATTTAGAAAAGTCAATACCTATAGCACCTAATCCATTATCATCCCTTTCACTTTCCTTTTGCACCTGTGGAGGCTTTTGTGTAGTCTCATCTGTTACATCTATTTGTATTGTTTCCAGTTCTTTGAATTTTCTAGGAATTCTCTCACTTTCTGAACAGAATTCAGTCAAAACCTCTGCTGTTTAAAAGTAAAAATCACTCCTTCCAGCTTATGCTACTGAAATGGAATCTTTTCCTGTTTAAGTCTATTAGTCAGAAAGAAGCACTCTTTTCTCTTATGCAGTACTTTGATTGGAATGTATTTAAGCACAATTGCATCTGTATTATCAATCTTCAACTTTGTATTAAAATGTTTCTGCAGAACTTTGCCTCTTGTCTTCTTTCTGACAAAGTGCACCAGGACTTACCTTGGAACATTTCTTATTCTCGCAAATCTTGTAATTATTCTATAAACTTTGTCAATTTCCGCCTCTGTATCCTTTTCATTCTATTCCAAACAAACAAACAAACAAACAAACAAACAAAGCTTTAATTACCTTTTCTCTAATGTCTTCACCAGAATCCTCTGGAATTGTTCTGAATCTCAAGCAAAATTCCTTCACTCTCAACTCCAATAATGCCAGATTATCTAAGTCACTTTCCATCTCTCTATTTATAACTTCTGTCTTACTTTCCAAAATTTCCACTTTGTCATTAATTAGATTGTTTTACATCTCCAGTAAGATTTATTCCCATATTAAAAAAAAAAATCTTTACATCATCTTGCAATTCTGGTCCAAAAAAAAAAAAAAAGATTCCAATAATAATAACCCAAAATCAAAATTTATACAATTTAACTCTGCTCAGATAAGTCCACTTTGAACTCCTTTTTCTTCTTAAGAGGTTTAATATTCAGTCACTTCTCCAAATAAAGTCCCACATAATGATTTCTTATCATTTTCTCCCTGTCTGTTTTCAGTAGCAACTTCGGAGATTTAGTACTTCTCTTCTGTGGATCCAAAATACAATAACTCTCCAAGTCACTCTTCTGATTTATAATCAGGATATGCCTTTTAATTGTTAAAACATCAGCCAGTATAGTTTGTATATCCATTACAACTTCTTTCTCCAGGTCACCCTTGTATGCAAATATTTTTAAGTCCATTTTCAAATCCACAACATCTTTTTCCATATCTTCCATATCCCTTTTATAGTCTGGCAATTCTTTACATTCCATTTTAAAATCCCTATTCAAATCATCTTCAACTTCTGTTTTATCCAGTAGAATCGTTTCTTCTTCTATAATCTCTGTTGGATCCAATTTTAAAAATAAGTCCTGAACACATTGTTCCCAAACAGATTTAATTTTTTCTATAGTAAAATAATGTTTCTCCATTATGTTAGGAAGTATCTTTTCCTTTAATTGCTCTCTGGTTCTCTCTAGTTAACCTTCAAAGCCCAGTCTTATCTTTAGTTTATTTTCAGAACCAAAATTTTCCCACAATAAGTTTTCTTATAGTTAATTCCAAAATCATCTGCTGCATTTTTATAAAATTTAAAATAGTCCATAAAAAACACTACTCTTTCAAATCCATCTAGCCCCTGAACAGCCCCCCCTCAGTATTCTTAACTCTCTTTTGCTGTTTTCCAAAAGTTACATTTTTTCTTTTTAATCTTTAAACTTACTTAAATCTTCTTTCTCCCATGATAGAAGGAAATTCTCCCATTGTACAGCAACTTGCCTTTCAGAAGGTTTTTAATTTCCAAGTAAATCACTAATAAATGATTTCCGATGTTAATTAAAAGTGAAAGTGAAAGCAAATCTAGTGTCTCTTTAGAGGCTCCAAACATGGCTTGGGTTTGATGTTTCCCATGATTCCCAGAGTGCTCAACCCACTGGAGATTGCTAAAATGCAATCTCTTCACAGGGAGCCTTTGTAAGAACTACTTGTGGGTGATCCAATCATCTCCTTTGTCTGAAGATGGCTCTGAACCAGCTCCTCTTAACCACCATAGTTATCATCTCCACAAAAACTGAGCTGTCTTCAATCCGCTAATACACCCCTGGAAGAGAATATTTATTTCTTAATGCAGAATAAAATGCACATACTAATCAATAGCATGACAGCCTTAGCAAAAGGAAAGCACCTGAGATGATATGAAGCTCATCAGACAATACTTGCTTGTTTGTTTTTGATTGGCTTCTTTCAGTTGGCATGATCTGGGAATATTTCATTTGCATTTTTCTCTCTCACCATGAATTTCAAAATGGTGATACACTGGAGAATCATATTTGGGACAGAAGCACCAATATGAACATGGAGAAAACAGTTAAAGGAGTAGAAGCTAATCCTTCTATGGTTCAGGATTCAAATATAGAAAAGAAGTGGGGAGATTCACATCAGGAAACCACCACAAAAGCAACCTCTCTTGCAGATGTTTACACATAGACCAAGGGGAGGGACAGCCTCAAGGAGCTGTGCTTTGTCTACCCACTAGTCTCAAGACTACAGCATTTCTTAGCAAACTTCCTCAGAAACTGATGCCTCATTTCTTGAAAGCCCCTGACAATTTCACCTTCCTCATTATTTCAGTCCTGAAAGTAGCAGGTAATAGGCACTGGAGTACATCCTCTAAAGCAGAGTGCTGCTGTTTTCACAGAACTGTTCTTCTTGAGGGGGAAAAGAGCTTTCACAGTTTTCAGACCTGTTTCTGGAATAATCTTCCTTCTAGCTCTGGGATAGCCTAAACCCCTAGACTCATTTGGAGAAAGGACTATAGGTACTACAAAGCTTTATTCTGGCTCAACAGCAGACAAGTAGAGATGGATGAGAATTTCATTTTTTTGTAATGTTTTGTTTTGTTTTAATAAGAACCTACCAACTTTACCAGGGTCTTTATAAATGGGATTGAAAGAAACTGTGACTTTTCCTTTCCTTTAATGGAAAGCAGAATAAAGCAAGACTGATAGATTTCAGCCCCAGTCAGAGGGCTTTGAATGGTTTGCTCATAGAGCTTAAACCCCTTTGTATTCAAGAACATGCAGCACTGAACAAGACTGCCACTACTCTTTTCTGACAGGCTCCTCACCTTGTACAGTAGTGTGGTAAGCAGATAGAATACACATCTCTGCAAGTGGAGAATAGTTGTACCTGAACAATGTGGATGAGGGGAGAACGTCATTCAGTGGAATTTTCTTGGATAAGAACTCCCTTGTGAATATAATGGAACACATTCGAGATTTAATAAAAAATGGATATGGAGTAAATTGAAATGACAGACTCATCCATCCCTAATCAGAAACAGAAGAATACTGAACATTGAAGGTGGCTAAATGAGATGACCCATGACACAATACTCACTGAACTGAAAATGTTCAACAGAGATATAGCTGTTTCTGTAGTCAAGGTTTAACCAGTAATGGTTACAGACATCTTCTATGGGCATCTTCTATATGCAGCTCTACTCATGGGAACAGGAGATTTATGCAAATTCTTTTCAACTGAGCAACTTATTAGAATAGGCATCTGATTCTCTTCCTCATTCCTCTTCGTTATTACTTCAGCTCCTTCTGGGACTTCAGGAAAGTAGGGTCTGTTTAATGCATCATCAGGGCAACTAGGATGATGGCAGTCATCATTAAACTTTGATGTACTGTACATTGCAAACAATGAGACTACTTTTTTTTTTCTTGAGAGAATAAGGAAGGCTGACACAGCTCTTCAGGAATTGTCTTCTTTTTAGCATTCCATGACGTGGAAAGATATCTAAGATTCATTTTGATGTGGTCTCTCTCATTCTCACTCTGCTTCAAAAGCTATGCATGGTGTGTTATTCCATACCATGATTACTCCCAGCATGAATAATTGCTTCTAAAATTCTTTTCTGTTTCTGTTCCAAGCTAATATGCATCAGCTGTGCTGTTCAAATTATTATTTCTGCCAATTAAAATTGTATTGTTTTCTATTAAATATTTGGAATAACGATGCTTAGGCTGTGTAAATATTGGATTTGAGGGCTTTTAATAAGGGGTTACTTTCTTTGCTCTTTATAAAATGTAAAATAGCTACACTGTATTAAAATTGATATAAATATTGATCTAAATATAGATGCTAAAAGAGAAGAGAAATATTTATTTGCTAGTGCATCATTGCGCTGGATGGGATGGTATCAATTTTGTGTTAGCTAGTGCAAGAGAAATGCATTTTATGGTGCAGCTTTATAGATCAATAATATTTTGATTTTGATCTGCACTGTCAGGCTCAGCCAGAAGATAGTCCAGCATGATTCCTAGAAGGACAAAAGCTAAAACTTAGAAAGCAGGAACATCACCACAAACTTTAAAAAGTGGACTATAATAATGCTATAAATTTGACAATACCTAACTTAATACCATCTTCCCTGTCAGATGTTTACACTGAGCTCTAACAGTGAAAACATTTTGCAAACTATTATATCAGTTTTCCCCAACCTGTTGATCTTTACCCAGCCAGTATGGGAAATCTCAATATCAGGAGGTAACAAGGTTAAGAAAAGCTAATCTATGCATATATTAAGGCACCATCTGCACATTCAGACCTATACACATTAGGGTTTTCAAATATAGATCCGTGTGCACAAATTCCAATAGGAAAAGAAAATGCTGTTCAGAGACACAGCTCACAGAAGAATGACATTATCCCAGAAGAACAACTGATCTTCATTATATTTTCATCTGCCAGACTAAAGGAGGGCCACAGAAAGTCCTATTCCTATAGCTATTACTCTTTTCTAAGGACCACACCTTAATCCTTGGCTATATTCTCTAGACAAGTCCAATTTTCTTTCCTTCTTTTAATAAAGAAGTTTTGAATTTGCTATCACTATTTGATGCTACTTTCTATGGTATCCCAAAAATGTTTCAATGTGATGTCCATAAAATGACTATGCTTCCTATAAAGTGTTTCAAATCTCTTCTCTTATTCAAGACCATTTTTGATAAGCCCCATCCTTATCAAAATACTATGCTGTGTTTTCAGGACAAATAATCACAATAATTCTTTAGAAACTAGAGAAATTCTAGAAATATGGGTGAAAATAGGATAATCAGACGACTAAGTAAAAAGCCATTGCAAGTATGATTATATGAATTGTGTGCTTAAAAAGAAAAAAAGATAGATAGATAGATAGATAGATAGATAGATAGATAGATAGATAGATAATAGATTAATAATGCTCCCCATCTGGAAATCTTAACCCAATTTGTTCTTTAGAATGATGTTTACTTGGTAATAACAAGACCTGCACCAATATTCAAAACAAATTCATACAGCAGTTAAAATATCTCTACAACTTCAAACCATAGATTTAATGTAGTTTGTTATATAATAGGTATCCAACTCATCAGAAGTTAAATGAATAATATAATTTGGTATCATAGCAACTGTACAAATAAAAGTGATATGTCAAGAGCTCCAACGTTGTTTTAGTGTCACTCTGCATTTCAGGTCTCCTCAACCCAGGTTGTGTTTCCCATCAGCTTGATTCAGACTAGGTTTGAAAGAGGCATTATATTTTCATCAGTGCACCATTGCTTGCCACTTTGCTTGATTTAAAATTGTCATCAGCCTCAAATAAAGCAGATTTAGTATGATACCCCTGTAAACAGATAAAAAACAATCAGAGCTTTGGAAAGCTAAACTGTGGCTTGATTGAAATGCTGGACTTAATACATGTAACATTATTAATAGAAGTTTGGAGTGAAATAAGCACAGTTTGCTTTTCTTGAGTAAAAGGACTTTGTTGCCTTTGACCGATATGGTTGAATTAGCACATTTGAAAAACACACGAAAGACTGACTTAACTGTCATTCTTTCCCACAATAAACCCTTAGAAACTGCAATTGTCTGCAAAAGAAAGCAGACAAGGGATCTCTATAAATAAAGACAATGAGTGGAATTTAAACAAAAATTCACAGCATGTTCTCTAGCCTGCAGCACAACTGTGCTGACAAATAGTTTATAACCAAACGCTAATTCAAACCTTTGCCATAAACACATTGAGCCTATTCACACAATGTGCTTGAACCAGTCAGTCGCTGGGGGTTCTGGCAGCCCACTGTTATGCTAAGTGGGTCAAATGCAGACACCCCAGCCATTTTCTCCCAAAAGATAGCAAAGAGTTAAAAGTTTGTGCAGCCCAGATATGGAAGTCAACCTCCTCAATCACAACAAACTCCATAGGAGTTTCTCTGCATTTGGAATCATTGCTGGTTGTAACTGCTTGGAGGAGGAGTGACAGAAAACATTGGGAAGGCAATTAATGTTAGGGATAATGCCTTCAGAACAAGCCAGGAGTCTGGCCTGGAATTCAAGAATGAAGATGGTGGCGCGAGGAGGGGGGGAGGCGGTTTGCGGCTAATTCTTCAGCCTCTGGTTTTTTGGTTTTTTGGTTTTTTTCTTGTACAGCTGAGTAGGCAGAATTGGGCCTGCCCAATTCATTTATTTACGATGCTTATGGCCAGTACTCTGGGTAGCATCATGGATTTATTATATGGTTGGCCAAAGGAGCTCACTTTAATTCCAAACAAACTAAGGTCTGTTTTGGATTAAAATTACCCCTCTTTACCCCACAGCTGGGACTAACCCCACCTATGGCTCAGAAAAGCATGTTATAATGAAACAACCACAGCTTACCCAAAACTGAACACCTTGTTCCCTCTTAAATTCCGGTTTCAAAAACTTGCAGTCATCTGTACCCAGATATCTGAGAAGGAATAGGATATGGTGTTATGTCTCTAAAAAAAGAGGAGACGGAATTAGGAAGTAGACACAGAGACTGAAGATGGGGAAGGAAAAGAAAGGAAACTTGCTATGGATTTTTATAGGGAGGAATTTCAAGGCAGCGCAGACTGCAACAATGAGTAGAACCTGCACCCAGAAATAAAACATCCCAGTTTGTTTATGAAATATCTGTTTGAAAAACAGTTACGTTTCTGAAAAGGTTTTAAAAAACAGTAGTAATGTACATATATTACACATGTTTTATCTGTATATGATTGTGTATGCTTTATGTTTTTAAGATGATAAAGATAGAGAAAGGAGAGAGAGAGAGAGAGATACACACACACGCACACACATGTAAAATTTTCTGTGGTTTTTTTGTATGTATGTTTGTGTGTAATGCCAGCTGTAAATTTAATTCTAGATGTACACACAGGAGATGGCACACATGGCAGACGTTACCTTTTTACACACATGAACATCATTTCAAATTTGAGGCAGGGGGAAATAGGCAGAAGCAAAGATTATTCCAGAGCCTGTTTCAAAATGTTGCACAGTCCTCAAACAAATCTTTGAGTTACAGATGGAGAAAAGTAAATCTTGCTGTTCTCCATGTCCCTTTTTCAACTATATCCTGATAAGTACAGCGATGTTTTTCTGCAATCTCTTTTCTGAAGCCGAGTGATCTGTCTTCACACCATGTGTGCTTAGTACACAGGTAAGAAACTGGTGGGCTCAACATAAATAGTGCTCTTTCTAAGGAATAAATCACGGAGGATCTGAAACAACACCTGGGAGACTGCTCCTGCTTCCTACCCCTTAATGGTCCACCACTAGCAAGGAGGAAATAAATAATAGCTATAAAAACTCAGTAATGGTCTGGAATTGTTTCTTCTGGTGATGGCAAGGTTGCCTGGTCTATTTATTGCAGCGTGATCTGCATCTCCTTCTCCCCTTGGTCCTCTAGAGGCAGTATAAGGGCTATTTTGTGTCTGCAATCATTGCTCAATCTCCTTATCCAAATTTCTCATTCAGTTTTAGAATGCTGAAACAGTTCTGTTGCCTCTAAACTGAAAGCAAGACATCCGTCATTATTTATTTATTTATGTGTTTATTTATTTTTATTTATTTTTATTTATAGGTGTATACATACTTCAACAAGGTGGGGTACAATCAGGAAAGCATTAAAACAAAATTGCGTCTCATCTGACTAAGCCAGGCAACCTTTATACCATCAGCACCCACATATCCTATGGAACAGTGTTTTAAAGCCTTAATAAAGTCTGGGAGGTTGGGGGCACTATTAATCCTAGGGGCCAGGTGTTCCATAGGATGTGTGGGTGCTGGGGTGGTGATGGAGAGTTGAGTCCACTTTTGTCTTTAGACTTTGGACAGAATACTATGCACACAGTTTTCTGGAGCTTTCCATTCACTGGTTTGTTTTTCCAATCATACACAAGTGCATTGGAAAAAACTGCAAAAACCAACAAAACCAACACTACATCATGGTTCACAAGTTTGCATATGTTTGTGCAGTGTTTTTTGAAGGTATAATTTTATGATGGCTTCCCTTCTTTGGGAAGGCTGCTCTCAGAAAATTATGCTGGAGGAATACTCCTTAAACATCCTGGCCATGTGTCTTTGTGGCTCCACAAGATTCTATTCTATCTTGCAGATATAGAACTTTGTGGGAAAATCATCCATAATTTTGGGATCTGGGACTTCTGATTCATTCTTCCATGATGAATCCGGAAAAACTGCAAGAAATACAAGTCATATAATTCCCTTTCCATTTTCAAATTAATGCTATACTTTCTCTGAATTAGGCATTATTTTCATCGTCAAGAGGAATGTAGGGTATAAAAAACCAAATGAACAATAAAGGGATGGAACAGAGAGAAATACATCCTGAGCTGCACTGTAGACTGCGTAAAAAATTAAGTCTCTTTAAAATCAAACAGGCTTGATGATTTCATGGAATATTCATGTAGTTTTACTTCTGATATTTCATTTGCCTTCCTGCCTTTATTTCCAGTCTAGCCTACAGCTCTAGAGTGCCCTGGTGGTTTCCTATCCAAATATTAATCAGATCTAAACCTGATGAGCTCTTCAAGATCAACCAGCTGGACGCAGTCAGTATCAGATAGTCACCCTCCATACACAGCAAGACTGACTCTTTGGTTGATTCTTTCAGTTATTATCCTTCGGTTTTACATTTTTTTTGCTTCTAGTGCTAAGGGCAAAGGTGAAACTACATTCAGGTTTCCCATTCAAAATCAGCTTCAGTGGGCATTCGTTTGTATTCTTAGTTCTTAAATATATATTAATCCAGGCACATTCCAGTTCTCTTCCTTCAGTCTCAACAGAACAAGTAATGATATTGCAGCATGCAACATACTTTAACAGGCCAAATTTCTTAATTTATGCATTACTATCATGATCATCATAACAATCCAAATGAAGAGTTATTGCTATAAAATATATGCTACTCCAAGTACAGACAGTCCCCTACATACAAACAGGTTACGTTCCAAGAGGCCGTTCATAAGTCTGTTTTGTTCATAAGTCCAACCAAGTAAAAAGTAAAAAAAAGAGGAGGAGGCAGGAGACAAGGCAGTGATGTGGGCAGAGGAGCCCTGTCTTCTGCTGCCAATGCGAGGAGTGATAGCCCACAGACTGTGGAGGGTGCAGTGGGATGAGCCAGTGGGGCGCAGGGCGCTCCGTCACCGGGTGAGGCATGAGAGGTGGTAGTGGCTCCCTGGGTGAAGGGGCAGCTGGGTGGGACCCACTGCTGCCACTCCTGCCTCACCCAGCAATGGAGCATGCCATACCCCACCAGCTCACCCCTTTGCCCAGGGAGCCACCACTGCCTCTCCTGCCTTACTCAGCAATGGAGTGTGCCACGTAAACTAACCCTTTCCAGGAACTCCAACTCCAACGCAAACCTCCAACCCCCCAGAAGGTGGGAAAGGATTAGTTTGCAGCATGCCAGAAACTAACCCTTTCCCACCTTCTTCCAACTTCTAGGACCATCTTGTTCATATGGGTGAAAGTTTGCAACTCGAAAGTTCATAAGTAGGGAACTTTCTGTAGAGTAGTCTTTTGAAAAATTAGTTATATCAAGTCCAGTAAGTTTAAAATTTCTAAATATTTTGTGAATCCTTTCAATATTGCTCCAGTTATAACTGGTAGGAGAACAGATTTTTTTTCTTCCATAATCTTTCAATCTCAGTTTAGTAAATCACAATATTGTTTTATTCTCCCATTACATTTCACATCAGTAAATCACATCTTTTTTTCTCTAACAGTAAGGTCTGAAGTATTATGTTCAAAGTGCTTCTCAGTTTGAATTTTGAAATCCCACAAAATTGTTCTCCCCCTCTTTCTCTGTCTTTTTTTGCAAACTTTGTCAGGCACATGGTCCTAGTAATTTTTGCCAACAGTGAAGCTGAATTTTCTACAAAACATCTGGTGAACAGTTTTTGCAACGTATCGCTTCATTGTTTGTACTCTGCTTGAGTGATTTTGCCCTGGTTGCCTAGCAGAGGAAGATGAGCCCTGTAGCACATTTTTTGATGAATGCCCAGGAGCCATAACATCCAACGCAACTCTTGTTAATCTGGGCGACAGTTGATACGGCATGAAATTCGAATTGTGTATTCTTACCATATCGAATGGGATTTTTTGGAACAGATTTAGTCCAGCTCTTCAGCTAAGACCTGTCTGATATGGTTGCACCTGTTTATCATAGCCCTTAGAGCTTCATCATAGCCCCTCCACCACAACAAGGTCCTGTTCCTTTGGAGAGGTAGTTGTTGCTGCTGTTATGGTTGGTCACACAGTCAGCCAGATGTTTAGACTGGATTTGGCATTTTTATCTTCTTATTGAGTCCTTCTCAAGGACCTGGGATAGGCAGAGGTTGTTCTTTGATTGTGTTAAAGGTGTTGTTGATGTTGTTGTTGCATATTTTCCTCCCATAACACCTTTAGGCTTCAGAAATTACAGTGATTTAACCCAGATAGTATGCATTCAATTCCTTGAAGGTTTATTGCTTTGAGGCCTAAGTCTGCTACCCCTCCCACCAGCATTTCTTGCTGTCTCTCAAATGCCTGGCAGGACTTAAGGTCTATTTTTACCTGCTGGATAGGAAAATTAATAAACAGCACACAACAGTTTTGTTTTTGGAAGCAGCCACAGTTTTCAGATATTCATAAATTTGGCCTGCATTATGTCTGAAGATGAAGAAGGATGCACAATTATGGCTCTAAGAAAGAAAAGAAAGGAAGAGGAAGAGGAAGAAAGAATCAAACGAGATATGGATTTATTTCTGTAAACATAGATAAGGGTTTTATTTTTGTTGCACTGCTGTCTTCACATTAAGGTGTGGTGATAAAATGTGCCCAATTGAAGAGTAAAATGAACCCTTCCATTGGATTTTTCTAATCGAGATTTGTTCCTATTCTATACATGTTTATTACCTTTCCAAATAATTAATTTCTTCTTTACTAACTGTCATTCTATTACCAGCCAGTCATATCTCTGAAAGTCTGTCAAAGTTTTCTTAAATCTACAAAAATACATTGGGGAAGGGATCTGTGCTGTTCACCAACTAAATCACTTTCTTCTCAAAGTTGTTATATACTGAAATATAATAGAACAAAGAAGGGCAAATTTGTCAGAGTTTCTTAAAGCAACACATGGATGGATAGAAATCTGATCTATTCTAATCTAATCTAAAATAAGTTGACTCCAAGGTCCAGAAATGTGGCATATAGAAACAGAATCTGTTAAAGGGAAATCAGCAATGCCTGGGGTATAAGAGGCAACCAGTTTCAGGATATTTATTACAGCAGGAATAGTCACGTTGCTTGCTGGAGCACCAGGATCACTGAAAGCTTCCCCAAGTGATTGAAGAGATAATAAGGCTGTTGTACAGTTGTTCGTGACAGGTTACACAATGAGACTTAATGAAAATAAGCAAGAAAGTACTTGTTCCTTTTCTTTGAAGTGGCTTCCAGGAAAAGGAGGGGGCACAGTTCCTCATGATGAGCCCTTTGCTTCAGATTTTATAATGGTGCCATAGGTTTGTGCTGAGGGATTTTGCAGGAAACAAACACTGGGGTAAGAGAAATGATTACAGTATGAAAAGATAGAGAGAAGGAAACAGCTCAGTTCAACCAAGCCCATTCAGTGGCACTGGGAAATCCTCTTGTTTTGTTCTTCCATTCATTTCTAACATATTTATTTGTTCTATCTCGCAATAAAATCAGGGAGAAGGTTCCCGCATTTTCTCTAGGATGCAGTCATCATGGTGAAATCATTTTGTAAAAATAAATAAATATGAGGAAAGTTAAAAGGAAATAAATAAATAAATAAGCCAGTGCCTAGTCCACTGAATAATCCTTGATAACCAGAACCACATTTGAAGACATGAATATGGAGTCCATTGCCAATGAAATCTATACAATAATATTGAATCTGGCCATTATTTTACAGATTTGCCTGTGTAAAATGCAGCTATTATACCCATGGATGTTTCTTTAAGGTAGGAAGTTAGAGAAAGGAGTAATCCCTTGAGAGTAGTTATAATAAATCTTCACTGGCCTGTCTTTATAAGCAAGGAGGGATAGGGGAAAAAAAAAATCAGTCAGTGAGAATGCTACCAGGCAAAAAGTAATCAAACTTTTCATCTGAAAAGTTTCATTCATTATTAAAAGTGTAAAACTCTCTAGGTGTTACTGATATGGTTGTTTTGAACAGTGGAAATAGCAAAACAATTTGGGGAAAAACATATTTCACATTCAGCGTTTGTTCTTCTTAAATCATGGGGTAATATTCATAAGAGGCATCTTTTAAAGAACTGGGGAAAATGCAATGCAAGTGTCAAGATGGTGGCCACAACTGTGTGATTGTGACACACATACAAAAGGGGTAGGGCTCTGATTGCATAGTTGTGTCTGCCATCTTGACTTTTTTGACACCCCTGAGCAGGCCTACCTTTTCTTTCTGCTTCTCACCAGTGGCTGCATGCCATACCTTACCCAAGGTGGATCTTTCATTCTCTTTTGTATTACTTTTAATTTGATAAACTTATATATTTATGTATTGAAATTGGATACTACCTATATGTTGAAAGAACCAGAATAATGTAAAGTGTTGATTATGAATTTGAACCTGAGTCTTTCTTGACCTGTTGCTATACCCCTTTCCCTTCCATTTGCTGTGTTGCATGTTTGGGGCTGTCCTTGAAGACTATGTGGAAAGTCCAACTGGTACAGCATGAGGCAACCCAAATGCCAGAGGTAAGGGCTGCTTAAGTAATAAGCAAATATTGTGGGCACTGCACTGGCTACCAGTTTGTTTCCTGATACAATTCAAGGTGCTGGTGAGACCTATCAAGCCATATGTCATTTTGGTCCATGCTACCTACAGGTTGTTCTCCTGTAGAAGGAATCCACACATCCCACCAACCAACCCAAGAGTGGATGCTTTGAGTTCCTCTCTCAGCAGATTAAGAGGATACGCCTAGACGCAAACAATCTCAATTGCAGGCCCACTCCTTTAGAACCCCCTGAATCCCACAGACTCTCATGTTCTTATTTCATGTATTCATTTACAAATATTCTATTTACTCCTATGACTCTACACATGACTTTTGCAGTCCTTCAAAGACCTGGCTTTTTAATAGGGCATTAAGAGTTTATATCTTGTGGTATGGGTATTTTCAACCTTTAAATGTATGCTTTTAATTAGGCCCTGCTATTCATATGTCTTTGTTAGCTTTTACCTTAGCTGGTTAAAGTCCTGGAAACCGGATGAGGTATAAATATTAGTGAATAAATAACATATCACGTTGCCCTTTAAAATAGCTTCCCTAATTTTGCCACTCTGTTCATAGGTAATGAAATGGGGAATAGTTTGGTGGTTTTGGAGGGGAGGCTAAACTATTTCCTTGTGGCTCACAAGGGGCTTTAAAAAATACTGTATAACAGCCAAACATTGTAAAAGTGTAAAATTGCTTTAACATAGCAAGTTTTTTAGTTAGTTTTGCTGGCACTGCTTTTCACATAGATTAAAAGCAGTGCCAGCAAAACTAAGGTGGACTGGCAAGGATTTAATTCACTCCCTATTTTTCTCATTTCTAACTTCCATATATGTATACAGTATACCACCTTACATGCATTTTTCCTTAATATGATTTTTTTCTTCCTAGTGTTTTTCCCGCAGATGCAGAGTCTGCTTTTTTCAGATCAACTGAATGTTGATCCATTGGTTGTGACAGGAATTGACCAACTGGCTTGTCACCCAAGCCTGACATCATGGGCTGAGAGAAAGTAACTGTCTCAAAGTCACCCAGCTGGCTTTCATGCTTAAAGCAGGACTAGGACTCACATTCTCCTGGTTTCTAGACTGATGCCTTAACCACTACACCAAAATGGCTCTCCTAATTCCTTAATATAAATATGCCCTATAAACTAGTTTGGTGTGTCATATTCTATATCTGTATCTTTTCTTAATATATGCCCCCCAATTTAAGAGACTGTATTTCATCCATCTCTTTGTTCTAGTGTCAGAGACAGTGAAAATACATTAGCAACATTTTATTAGCTCTATTCCAGTACTGCTTAACCCACACTCTTTTTTTGGGGGGGTGGGGGGTGGAAAAAGAAAATACTGTGTATTTATCTGCTCATAGAAACATACAGACACAATGAGACCCAGACAGGTAGCTGCACAAAAGACTGTGTCACTGAACAGGAAAGATTTGATCAGGTTGGCATAATGGAAATATTTTTATTTTCCCTACAGGCCAGTAGAATGCAGTCACATGTTTCCCGTACATAGATATGGTAATGGCATGTCTGAATAACTGCAGTGCTTTGTGGACTTATTCCCCAAGGAAAAATTGCTGTCAAAAGCTTTCAGGAGGCCCTGAGAAAGCAAGCGGTCGACTTCAGCACTGTTTCCCATTTGCTTGCAATAGCTTCTTACTGCTTTTGTTGGAGAAGTACAGTATGAGCTATGCTCCACCATGAATACCCTGCTTGCTCAAACTCATGAAGGTAATTTGTGAGGAGAAGAACTAAATTTCTGCCCCAGCGCACATGCCTCACTTCCTGAGATGGGGACAACTCAGGTCAGATGATCCAGTAGATTTGCAGTTCATGGCTATAGATACTAAGCTGCTGCATGTGGTAGCGTGGCTTGCTGTTAACGGCAAGGAAACTAAGCAGCGGCTTTATACTAAATCAAACAATTGAATGAGAGCATTTGGCCATTGTGTCCAACCCCCTGCTTAGTTCAAGAATTCAAATTAAAGTGTTCCTGGCGGATCGCTGTCCCTCTTCAGCTTGAATACATGCAGTGAAGGAAGCTCAACAGCTAGATAATTGATTCCACTGTCAGGCTGCTCTTGCTGTTACGAGGTAAATGCTCTGGTGGAAGAATAAAGCCAGAGACTCAAAACTTTATGGGCCAGCAGGCACACTTGGAATTTTGGGGGCTTGTTGTAGGTGCTCTTACAAAACGGCTACCACCGCTGCTGCCTGTTCTCAAAAGGTTTCCATTCCATGTTGAGTCTTAACCCGCTTACTTCCCAGAAGGTGAACTGGTAAGATTGTATTTTAGTACATTTTTCAGCCCTCGCCAAGCACTCTCATGCTCATGTCACTCTAAATTCCTTTCCTTCCTTCCTTCCTTCCTTCCTTCCTTCCTTCCTTCCTTCCTTCCTTCCTTCCTTCCTTCCTTCCTTCCTTCCTTCCTTCCTTCCTTAGAATGGTGCCACTGCTCAGGCCCTCATAAATTTTTTGTAAATAAGGATGGCTGGTGCTTTGCTCTGTAGCATGTTAGCTTTCCATGATGATGATAAGAATCTTTAAAGCAATTAAAGCCAGATGGGGCTAGAAAATTGGTGGCCATCAACTGGGGTGTTTCTCAGTAGAGAAGTCCCTATAGGTATTGTGTTACCTCATCTGAGTTCACTTAGGATTACACCAGTAAGCCCTGATTCAGCAGAAATTTCTCAACCATTTCAAATAGCCTAAGCTGGACATATTCAAGCCACTGTGGCAAGATTATATTTCTTGAGGAAAAGGCATACCAGATATAAGCTAAAGACACTACCTTAAATGATCCTGTGCAAAAGAGCAGAGGGAGGAATTGTTATATAATTGTATCCTATTTTGAGATCGTGTTCATGCACCGGAATCTATCAACTGAAGTCAATAGTGCTATTCAAGGGCACACTTAGTCTCCTTGCTAAAATGTAGCATTTGAGTTCCTGCTTTGAATTTGTACAGAATTGACTTGAAAATGCATTTGTCATCACCTTGTTGGCAATCTGTTTGTAAGGTGCCGGAAAATACAACTTGAGATATGTTATAGTGTGCCATTGTTAAAGAGAGACAAACCAAAGAGCCAGCCTGAAACATTTAAAAAATATAACGAGAGAGAGATCCATTTATTGTTCTTTTTCCTGCACAACCCATATTTTCAGATGTAGGGTTGTAAAGGAGACATGTCGTTCTTTTTTTCTTGGTCCTGCAATATATATGTTATGATTAAGCATATTTCTTTGTGGAAAGCCATGATAAGAAAATAATTTTACTAAAGAAAATAGGGTTCAGTAAGAGTGAAGAAAGGCCAATTTCATTCTCTGCAAACAAATCCCCCAAATTGGTCTCCAATTATTTTTTAAGCCATTAGAAAGGATTGTGAGAAAAGTTTTGCCATCAAATACAAGTTTTATATGAGCAATTCTCAAGTATGCTTATTTTTCAGAAACAAAACTTTGTTAAAGTTTTTCATATACCACAGTTGGGCAGATTGCATACATTGGACACAGCCCAGGCACGTATTAAAGATAAGAGAGAGAGACAGAGAGAGAGACAGAGAGATCCCTCTTTTAGATCCCTTCAGCCATATGGAACAGATTGTTCTAGAGCTTTACAAAAGCAAGCTTTCAAGAGCCTTTATTTCTAGGTGGCTGGAGGGAGGGTCAGGATTAATTGTCTGCATGAATCTCCAGAATCAGATAGGAAAGGCAAAGGTTCAGTATATTGCATAGTTCTAGTTTCTCAAGTGCCACTGTCAAGCTGTTCAATTCCATAGCAAAAGACAGATGAAATGCACCCTACTGAGAATTGTTCAGAGAGCAAGAAAGTACCTGGAAGATGGCATATACTTCAATACTTTGGGAAGATATTTGGGTCCCAGGAAAAATATCAAGCATCATTATTGTCATCCTACATTTTCCAAGTTCTCTCATTTATGTTGTCAAAATGTGCTATTGCTATTTAAGAAAAAGTCCTCAGCAGGTTTGGGAAAAGCAGTATATTCAGAAAATCAACCTTGAGGGGCAAGCTAGGCACATATGGGTATATGGAAGGATGACCATTGGAGGAAAGTATGGAAGACTGGAAGAAAGGAGAAGCAGAACTGGTAGCTGGAATCTCAAAGAAAGAGCAAACCTCACCACAATATTTTGTTGTAGCTCCTGCTTGCATTCCCCAGATGCTGCGATTGGCATAGCTAAAAAGCCACCATTCACAAGAAAGTGGTGTCAAAAGGCTCAGAAGAAGCCCACAGTTTGGAAATACAGAATTTTTAAAATCCTGTCCAATAAGGACTGACATTGTTCAGATAGCTGGCTGTGGAGGAGGGTTGGAAAAGTAGGGAAGCATGGGAGGAACACTCCACAGTGCCAGACATTGTTGCATGATCTGCTTGTAACAAGCATGCAATTGATAATGTTTAGATGAAAAGGAATCAGTATTGTAAAAGTGTGGCTTGATTCCGTTTAAACAAAGGAAGGGCCAGCTTTGAACAACATACAGACCAGGGCCCATAATGTAACAAGGTTCTTCTCTGATCCTCCAACTAGTTTATAACTTGTTTCTGAAACAAGATGGTATGATGGGTGGGTGCAGAGAGAGAGAGAGAAATTAATTAGATAGACAGACAGACAGACAGAGATAGAGCTGTGCCTGCTTTGTGTCTGCTTTGAAGAATTGCAGACAGGTGCTGTGTTTGTATTCGAATTCACTACAAATAACCTTTTTGGAACTGAATTTGCACAGCCCTAATAGATTGATAACTGGAAAAATGTATTTGCTATTAAAACATAGGTAGCATTCCTAATACTGGGGCTGGATTACTGTCTGATAATACATAAGGGAGAGTACAAAGGCAATATCACACCATATGCTACAGTTGGGTCTTTTCACCTTAAGATATGACCATTAAGCTATAATATGGCTTAAATGTAACCTGGTATAAAGGAATTTAGAGCTGACCTCAGAGAACGAGTGAACAAGCCATGTGGGGGGACTTGCCAAAAAGATTACAGTCCTGAGAAAGATGAAGCATGAGAAAGAAACTCAGAATAACCCAGCCTTGATTTTGTTTAGTATAAGAGGGGACACAGAGAAACTTGGACAGGCTTTCAAGATTTTGTTCTACCGTACAGTACCACAATTAAAAAAAATCCCTGGAAGGCCTGCCTTGCTTGTTCCATGACCTTGGTTACCTCAAATGCTGACACCTCTTCAGGGAAAATAGTAGTGTCTGTTTACTGAATTAATTTCAGCAAAGTCAAAGAGAAAACTGCCATATCAGTATTGACACACCAATAATCTGACCTGTAAGTACAGGTCCAAGTATTTAACATTTGGGAAATAACTAATGGCATTCCGTTGATAAGCAGGCCTCAAAACTATTGAATGATTTTTCATAAAATTGTACTAAATGCCCTTAGATTTCCTCCAACCAAACTCTAACTATACAGTGAAGGGAAGAGTGCTAGAAATCTTATTTAGAAACTCTAAAATGGCCAGAAGCATAAAAGTGGAAAAGTGGAATTTCCACTTTTATGCTTCTGGCCATTTTAGAGGAGTTGTTGTTTTTTATTTTTAAATGTCATTTAATCTCTAATTTCCTGTAATAAATTAAATTGTATTACCTCTCTGCCTTTCCATGTGATACTGAGTTATGCAGCTGGATGTTGCTCCTGGGACAATATCAATGTTCTTTTTGTCCTTTCTATAGAATAATTTTAATAAATATCTCCAAGTAACTGGAACATTCAGAGCGGTGGATGGTAAAATATTGTTTTAAATTAGCTTCGGCCTGGTCTGGTCTGCTGGGAACTCAGTCTGCCGCTCCGCATGACTGTTGAAAGACAAGTACATAGCGAGAGGCAGCCAACTGGCATGAAAACAAGTTACAGAATTTTAACTAGTACACTGAATACCAGGAAAGAGATTTGGGGTTCAGAACAAGGAAGAGTGATCCTGCAACAGGAGATTGACACATTTCTCCACACTAGCCTGGAGCAATTGACAGGACTTTATAGGCAGTGAAGATAGTCTTGCTGGAAAATCCATTCTTTCATCTGGTGTAGCTGGCTTGAAAAGGCTGTCACCCTTTCCCATAGGCACAGGCTGTTGCTACTGGTATGACAATCAGGTTGAAGAATGCTACTTGGGGTTAGCCTGATTACTAGATGTGTCTAAAATAAAGTTGGAAGTTAGAGGGTTTTGTGGGCTGGAGGTGGGAAGTTACTTAAACATGGGATTCAAGTTCTGGAGGACCTGAGCTAGTAAGAATAAAGGTTGGCTTGAATAGCTCATCAGAGCTGACATCCATAATCAGTAGATAACCCTGTTTCTGAGTATTCTTGGTCCTAAGCTATGAAGGCCTACAAAAGATCTGAGAGAAAACAAGAGAAATTATCAACACCCTCCGTTCTTCACAGCAATGTTTCCTGGATTTGAATTTTTGATTATTCCCTCTAATGTCTTATAGAGAACAGGTTATTGTCAGACTCTGACATAGCTGGTTAAATCTGTCTATGTGTTGAAGCCCATTCAAGAAGAGTTGCCCTCAGTCTGAATGCATGTACACTTTCAAAGTCTTGCAAGGACATTCAATATTGCTGAAAAAAGTGTATGAGTAGTTATCCCCATTAACCCTCCCTTAAAAAAAAAAATCCTTTACAATGACGGTGGCAAAAAATCCATCTGTCACTAACCTGATTCAGAAAGCAAAAATGTTAAGTCGGAAGATGTATAAAATAACTCAGAAATAAATATCTTAAATGAGGCTCAAATGCTTTGAATAGAAAAATCCATTCCCAAGAGCACTGTTCCAAATACAAATGTTATTTTAATATGATATCCAAAAATAGTGCTACCCACACTGTAAATCATCCTTTCTCTGGCATTTATGTTTGCTGAATGACAGGTTGATGTCTTAATACTAGGACATCAAATATACAAGCAGCTGTAATCGCAGATCAATAAATATGACCTATGGCTCATCCAAGCAACTTCCTGGCCCAGGCTTAAAGATGCCCCACCTACCTTCTGCTGAGGTCATGTCCCCACAACAGATCCTCCATTTTTTCAGGTATCCACTCATCCACTCTACTGCTGAAGGAGGCTGAAGTTGACACACTTTTTTCCCCCCATATTTTTTTCCTTGGAAAATGGAAGAAAACTTCCCATGTGGATATTCTAGGTCTCCAGAGTCTCCAGAGAAAGACAACTTGCTGTGTTCCAATTAGTCTGCTGCAGGACCGCCGTCTCATATCCAGCCACTGGGATCAGTGCATCTGTGGTCATTTGTGGTTTGGCTGTTGGAGACAGCAGCATTTTGTCTAGCAACTTGTAAATGTGTGTGTGGTCTGGTCAGGGGAATATTGATCTTCTAGAAGATAAAATACAGGTCTTCCACAAGATTGATATTCTCTTCAATAAGTGGCTTTGGCTGTGCTTGAGTTCTGTGTAATATAGGAAGATGCTTTATATTGCCTGGACAATTTCATCTTCTCCTCCCTCACCCCCAACCACCTTTCTCCTTTGCAGAAAAGTATGAAGGAGGGAAAAGAGAGATTGAAACTGTCCAGGCAAGATAAAGCACTGACAATATGCACTGTGGGATCAAAGTAGGTTAAAATTAAAACAGGATAAAAAGCTAGTCATTGAGAGTGGGAACAACTACTGCAAATAGAGAGGAAAGGAGGAAAGAGGGGAAGGTATGTGATTTGTATGTAAAAAAACTACATCCATTTATGTTATTTATATATGGTAGTCCTTTGGGTTCGAAGAAGACATGCTGTTGTGCAGTTCATCTGTGGACACGGAGGTGGCTCTGCAGTCCAAGTCCAGAAGCACAGAGTCTAGCACAATGATGGCACTGGAACTCCACTGTTGTAATAACTGTGGGTGTTCTTCTGTGATGCTGCTCACAGTTTTCTATCAGTTTTTGGCAGCAATTGTCTTCAAAGCCAGTGAAGGCTTCATAGCACAGGACTCGCCAGTGGGTTCTATCAGCAGCCGCAGCTTCTAGTTCCCTTGGCTGGATGTCACAGTGGCGTAGGGTTTCTTTCACAGCATCTTTGTAGCACCTGCATGGTCGACCTCGAGGTCTCTTCCCAGACTCCAGTACACTATAGAGCAACTGGAGAGGTATACGGTGGTCATCCATTCTGATGACATGTCCCACCCACTGCATCTGGGCTCTGA
Organism: Python bivittatus; assembly: GCF_059951505.1. Lineage (NCBI taxonomy): Eukaryota > Metazoa > Chordata > Lepidosauria > Squamata > Pythonidae > Python > Python bivittatus. Next base: position 63,875,009 of record NW_028277030.1, on the reverse strand, counting down.
TAATCAGGCACTCAATGCTGGTGGACTCCGCGCAATCCAAGACCTCCAGTTGTTTGATGTGCCTTCAGTACAGAGTCCAGAACTCGAATCCATATAGGAGAGAAGAGATAACCACAGCTCTGTAGACTTTCAGCTTGCGGAGATACAGATGTTGTGTTGATTGGGCACTCTAGTACGCAGCCGCCCCAGTGCCTGGCTGACCTTGCTGATCCTGGAGTCAATTTCTTTGTCCAAAGACCCATCGCTTGAGATGAAGCTTCCCAAGTATTTGAAGCTGTTTACATTTGTCAGCTGGGTGTTGTCAACAGTGATTTTTGGTTCTACAGGTTTGATATTTGGCATGGGCTGGAAAGTACTTCAGTCTTGTTCAGGCTGATAGGCAAAATTGCACAGCAGCACCTGAGATCAGCATCAACTGCAGATCACTGTCTTTGTGTGCCAGGAGAACTATTAGTTTTTTCTTACTACAAAGTTTTCATTGACATACAGAAGAACATTGGAGCAAAAGAACAACTTGTTCCTATTGCTTTGATTTCTGTAGCACTGGAACTGCAATTGTATCATAAGTGGGGGGCGGGGAGAAAAAAAATAGAAAGGGTCTGCATTAGTGTCAAAGGAGAAAGGGATATGTGGAAAGGGACTGTGAAAACTTTCATGTGTGCAAACAGCTGGAAATGCAAAGGAAAGACACAGGGACTAGTGAGGAGGGAACAATCTCTAAAAGGAAAAGGCAGGCACTGGGAGAGCAGTCCATACAGCAGCTAGCCAGCAGGGTTTGCCTTCCCTGCAGAGATGGGAAGGGTAAGAATCAGAGAATGGCCAGTTAAGTTTTGCAGTGGCCATAGTATCTGACACCAGCCGGCCCTGTTACCAAACTGGGTTGGAATTTCTGAAGTTGGCTTAAGAAATGGACTTGCCTTTATCAACTTCTCACGATCCAGACCAAGAGTTCTAAGGACTGGATTTTTTTTCTCAGGCTGGTTCTTATTGCTGGTCCACAAAGAGCGAAAGCCAGACCTCTAAGACACCTTTTCAGGAACTTCTTGATGGCATCCTGAAATCCCAACCTTTGTGAATCTCTTTATAGCTTGAGTGGGTTGTACGAAATCCTCAATCAAACATTTTCAAAAATTACCACACTGAAGGAAGTACATTTCAATCAATGCTCAGAACAAACCATACAAGACATGTGATTGTGGGATCATTCTTTCATTTGCTTAATTGGTTCTGATTATAACACTTTAGTTCTTCCAGGTGCCAATCTCAGGTGTGTCAAGAAGGAAGCTGTTTCTGGAAATAGCAACATAGTGAGCATGTAGCATGTCAAGCCATGAGTGGGGAAACAGTGCTGCTTTCTCTTGCAATGCTGAGAACAGGGAAGAAGGCTGCTAAGAAGTGCCAAACAAGGAGAAGAAAAAAAAAATAGCAACTCCATCCTTGGGGTGATGGAGACACTGGAATGGACTGCAAAGATAATTGTTTTTCACAAGAGCAGAGCAGGGAACTTAAAAAGCTAGACTTGCAGAAGGAAGAAGGAAAGTTCCACATCCAATATTCTGAATAAATTCTTTTTATGGTTTGGAGAATTCTCAGAACTTAGCTTCTAAAGGCCAGGAGCCAATTACCAAAGGGACCCTTATATAGTACAAAGGGACAGCATTGAAACTGTTAGAACAGGAGTCAACAAGCTTTTTTTTTAATTCCTTTTTTTTTTAAAAAATGGCTGAAATCTTACAAGATCACTGAATTTTGCAAGATTTAGACCATCTTAACCCAAGATCTTGGGAAAATTTAGGGTTCTTTCCCAAATCTCATGAGATTTCAAATGACCGCGTTCAAGTCTTACCGATTTGGTGGTCACAAGAGTCTGACCATTTTTCCTTTTAATTAAAAAAGATGATGATGATGATGATGATGATTCACAATGATGATGATTCACGATGATGGTTATGATACCTTCAAAGCCCCACAAATGTTGCAGCTGTTTTGGCATTTGTAGATGCTACACTTCTGATGCCTATGTTAGAGATTCAACCTATTAGTTTGTCTTTGCCACCCCACCCTCCATTTATTTTTTCTTAACCTCTGAACTAATCTTAATCTCTAATGCTGTAGCACTACATATCTCAACCACTCCTAGCCATAGACTTAAGAAGTAAAAAATTGCAATAAAACATCTGTGGTCAATTATCAGACACAGAGGAAGCAATGGAATATAATGGTTGTCATTTCCACAGTTCCTCACTCCCCACTCTCTCTTATCGAGTTCCCCCCACTAACTTTTCACTGGCGAGCATTGCTCATCTGTCTTCCAGTGATCCAATATAGTATGTGTGATGAAATGTGGCTGAACAGGATGAATACGCATCGTATGGCTGTGCAGAACTTTGGAGGGGCCCTTTGCTTCATTGATGCTGCACCCCTTTGAAGTACAGTGCAATGCAAGGCAGCTCCTTTTCCACTTCCAAAAGAACCTCTGCAAGTATAGGAGGTAGTAGCTGGAGCAGCACAAATGGTTTCTTCAAGATGAATTGCAGCAACCCAGTCTAGGCCTAATATGCATTCAAGTGTGAAGAATTCTTTTTGAAAAAAAAGGAGGAAAGGGGGAAAAAAAGGATGCAGCTGCAAAATGGGAGAAAATGACAATCAAGGTGCACTTTGGGCTATTGCTGTCCTCTATCCACTACACAAGTGAAGTCCCTGGCAACTTTCCCCAGAAAGACTGTGACTGTAGCAGGCAGAGCAATTCCTAATTCCTATTTAAGGTTCTTTTTAATTTTAGTTTTCTGCAAACCCTTGGACTTTAAACCTTTGGCATCATCTTGAAGGAGAAGGAGAAGGAGAAGGAGAAGGGGGAGAGGGAGAGGGAGGAGGAGGAGGAGGAGGAGGAGGAGGAGGAGGAGGAGGAGGAGGAGGAGGAGGAGGAAGGATTTTTTTATTTACCCTGACATAATTCTAATCACCTTCTCTATAATTAACTTTCCTATTATCAGAGATGCAAGCAAGATTTTGAAAATGTTAGTAATAGCAACTATCTTGGAGAACAAATGGTAGTTTAATATCAGCTTATTGAAAAACAGTACATCAGAAGAGTCTTCCTCAACGTTGTGCCCTCCAGAGGTATCAATCTTCACTTCTGTTTACTTACTTACTCACTCACTCGCTTGCTTGCTTAAAGTATTTGTATGTCATCCTCTTCCATAATGGCCCAGAATGACTGACTAGAGATTATGGGAGCTGAATATCTTTATTTCTGAAGAGTCCAAAGTTGGGGTACACAGTCAGAAAGCACTAGCAAATAATGAGTAATTCCCAAACAGCGCAATGGGTTTACCTACCACATTTGTCAAATAATTCTGCATCATTAACAAATGAGTATGTTCACTAATGCTTTGCTACACACTATGAGCCAAGAGTATCAGCTAAATGGTGTGCTGCATGCCCAGTCAGCCTTCTGCTAAATAATTTACTTTTTGGTTACCCATGCTGTGAATATTTTGCTTCTCATGTTTATTGCCCACAGGCAGAGCCTTTTAATAATTTTCATTCTCCTCTCTGGATTGTACATGTAACACTATTTTTCCCCATCTTCCCAGAAGCATAATTTGCTACTTCTTAAATTTAAGGGTGACAGGAATTGCGTTCCCCGAATGCCTGTTACGGTGGGGTTTTTTTCCCCATTAACGGTTCATAAGCAGAAAGAACATTTTCCACTCTCTTGCTGTTATAGCTCCAAAGGAACCCATTTTTTTTCCTCACCAGAAGCTACCAAATTATTGCCATGTGTAATCTCTTCATACGCCACAGGGATCCATTCATCATTCTTTGGACCTGAGCAATATGCAATTTACCCATCTGTTTGAATATGGGTCTGATTAATGTGCTGTTAGGCATTCTGGAAATATATAGGTATAAAATTAACAATCTGAAACATCAACTAATTAGGCTCTGTGTGCGCACCCACACATGTGTGCATTTGTGTGCACTTACCAATAAGGAGCAATTAATGAAATAAAGTTAAAAGAATCACCTTATGAGACACTGCGGTAAAACAGTCAGATAAGACTTCACCTCTTGTTCCCATTCACAATGGCAGCTTCCTGAGAAGATTACAACCAGATGTTATGTCTGTCCCCACTGATGTGGAAATTATGATGAGCACCAAAAGCCATGATGAAAGAATAATTAAAAAATAATTAACAAGAATAATTTGCACAGGGCCATGGGATAAAGGCTTTATTTTCATCAGCTGCAGTAAAGTGATGAGATTGGTCCTCCTGTAAAAGCATTGATCGTTTGGAGATTAAAAAAAAGAACAGGGAGAAGAGACAGGACCCAATGGTTTTTAAGGAATACTGTATGAACTTTTTTCAGTTTTGATCACAGGACCAAACAATTTCAAACAAATAAGCTGTTCAGAATCTCACTATTTTGATAGCCAAAAATGCAAAGGATCTGCAAGCTCTAGTTATAACAATTAAGGAGCAAAGTGAAAAAATGGGACTAAAATTAAAATATTAAGAAGACCACACTAATGACAACAGGTAGAACAACCAGCCTTAGAACTGGCAATGAATATATCAAAATGGTGGATAGCTTCTGCCTTTTAGGATCAACCAAAAACAGTAAAGAAACAAGCAGTCAAGAAATACACCACAGACTAGCACTTGGTACAGCAACCATGAAGAAAAGATATTCAAATGCTGTGATGTCTCTATACCAACAAAGATCAGAATTGTGCAAGCCATGGTATTCCTTTAAAGCTCTTCATGGCAAGGATAATTTGATGTCCTTCCAGAAGCCCCCCAAAACTTGGCTGTGTCAACAGGCTTGGGAGTCTCAAGGGAATGGTGACTTAATGAAGTGGCTACATTATTTGTAACATCGAATGCTCTCTCCTAGCCTTTTAATAATAATATTAATGTTTTAATTGTAGGATGTTTTTTGATATTATCATTGTATAGTTTTTTATTGTATGCCATCCAGAGTCACATTTTGTGAGATGGGCAGCCATATAAATTAGATAGATAGATAGATAGATAGATAGATAGATAGATAGATAGATAGATAGATAGATAGATAGGAGAGAGAGAGAAAAAAAAAATTCCCTGTGATACTTTATGGAAATAAAAGTTGGACTTTGAAGAAGCAGGATAGGAACAGTATTGATGCTTTTAAACTTTGGTGTTGGAGAAGACTCTTGAGAATACCATGGACAACAAAGAAAATAAACAAATAGATCACCAAACAAATCAACCTGGAGTTTTCACTTGAAGCACAAATGACCAGACTCTATCTATCTATCTATCTATCTATCTATCTATCTATCTATCTATCTATCTGTCTGTCTGTCTGTCTGTCTGTCTGTCTGTCTGTCTGTCTGTCTGTCTGTCTATCTATCTATCTATCTATCTATCTATCTATCTATCTATCTATCTATCTATCTACAATTATCCTACTTCAGACACATTATGTGAAGACCTAACTCTCTAGAGAGGGATCTGATGCTGGAAAAGGTGGAAGGAAAGAGAAGAAGTAGACGACCAGCAGCAAGTTGGATGAACTCAGTTACAGTGGCGATGAGTGCACAGTTGGAAGACTTGAAAGACAAAGTTAGGGACAGATCATCATGGAGAAAAATCAGAATCATGCAAGCCATGGTGTTCCTTTAAAGCCCTTCATGCCATGGGGCCAGGTTATTTGAGGGACCGCCTCTTCCCAATTACATCTGCTTATCCTATCAGGGCCAGCAGAAGAGATGTGTTGTGGGTCCCAACGGCTAAGAAGCTACACCTGGAGGGACCCAGGAGATGGGCCTTTTCTGCCATGGCCCCCTGCCATGTATTATGGGAAGTAACATAAAAGCAACCTGTAAAGCAATTTCATCAGAATCTTTAAAAATAACCCCCATAATGTATATAGCGTCTTTACTTTCTTTCATCTTTGGGATCAATTCAGACTACTTAAATTTCACATCAACCTTATATAAGCTAAGAGTAGGTAATATTTCTGCTGGAGATCTGGAGAAGCTATTATTGCATAGGATGTTTCTTGTGGTGGCTGCATGGATCATTGACTTGATCCAATGCTTTCCTCCCTATCTTCTTCAACATCCCTGACCTTGAAAACATATCCTGAATTGCCTATATATGATCAGGCATTTCAAGGCATCAGCCGAATTGATCCATACCTGAAGGTGAATTCCCATTCCTCCATTGCCCTAGATTTACATTTTAAAATATACATCTTGTACAGAACCTCCTAGACATACAATACAAAGTCACTTCAAGCTATTATTTATTTATTTACTTACTTATATTTATATAGCTGCCCATCTCACATAAAGTGACTCTATTAATTGGCCAATTTGACACTTAGGAGGCAGATACTAAGACACCATAGAATAAACAAAATATCCCAGAGTGAGATTTATTGGTTGTTTCTTTGTTTTAAGGTAGCTTGATTTATCACCCAATTAAAAAAAAATCATATGTATAACCAGATGGAAAGATCAGAATCATACAAGATATGGTATTCTCTGTGACACTCTATGGAAGTGAAAGTTGGACTTTAAAGAAACAGGATGGGAAGTGTATTGAGCCCTTTGAACTTTGGTGTTGGAGAAGACTCCTGAGAATACCATGGACAGCCAAGAAAACAAATCAGACAAATCAACTCAGAGTTCTCACTTGAGGCACAAATGACCAGGCTTAAATTATTCTACTTTGGACACATTATACAATGACCCAGCTCTCTAGAAAAGGCTGTAATGCTGGGAAAGGTGGAAGGAAAGAGAAGAAGAGGATGACCAGCAGCAAGGTGGATGCACTCAGAGTGGTGATGCGTGCATCACTAGGAGACTTGAAAGAACATGTTAGGGATAGAGCGTCATGGAGAACATCTATCTATATGGTCACTAGGAGTCAAAAACTACTTGATGACATATAATCAATTAAAAAAAACTGATGGAAGTGTAGAGTAAACTGTGTGGTAGTTGGTCAATGGCAGCTACTAAAACACTCTGTTTACAGAGTGGTTATCATTTGTTTACATTTGGGGAGGAACAAAGGAAGATCCATTTCCTGTGTTGTATGCTGTCCAGGTAGAGCCATCAGCTAATCAGTTTTACCATGCCTAGATATAGAGGGTCTTGTCTAATGGGCTATTAACACAGCAGGTGCATTCCAGTGACAGCACAACACTGGGATATTACTGACACCTTCATGGACAATAATCCTATGTCCTTCTCTGTGCTTTTTTCTTTTTTCTTTTTTCTTTTCTTTTTTCTTTTCTTTTTGTGGTATAATAGAAATAGGACAAGAGCATATGCAGGAGCCAAAAGCCTCATTCTGTTTTGCCTTCTGAGACCAGGAAAAAAATTACATCAGGTTCATCAGTGACCCAGGCATTAAAGGCTCCCTTTCAGACAGCGAAGCCTTCTTGGCTCTCATTATCTTCTAATTGGACAGGACAGCAGACTACCCTTATCTGCCATCTCCCTTCACCTGGATAAGAGTCTGGAGCAGAATATGCTTATTTGCTGCACTGCTTTCCTATTGTGAAGCCAGGCACGTGGAAACACCTCCAGAGAAATGTTGGGGCAGTGCTTCCCCCTGGCAGCCATCCCAAAGAACCAAGAAGTTAGTAAGTCAAGTTTTCCACTTCAGCATTTAGGGTTTTCACTTCCTACCCCACAAGGCTTCAGGTTTCTATAAGCAATCATTATATATGATTATATAAATGATGTGTTGATAATACATGATGATAGATAGATAGATAGATAGATAGATAGATAGATAGATAGATAGACAGACAGACAGACAGACAGACAGACAGACAGACAGATACTTTATCAATAGCTAAGGTTATGGCAAATTCATCTCTTCCCTAGCCCTGATCTTGCACAAAGAATTATTCTATTCCTCTGTATACATAGTGAAGAAGAAAAACCTGTTTCAGTTTTCAAATGTCTGGTGTATGTTTGCTTCTGTAAACAGAAACTAATAGCAAATCATTATTAAAAGAAAGATGCTCATACTTCAAATTAATGAAAAGAATTTATTCATTCATTCATTCATTCATTCATTCATTCATTCATTCATTCATTCAATTTGTATGGCCGCCCATCTCAGCAAGTGACTCTGGGCAGCCAACAATCTTAAAATAAATTAAAAACAAATTCTCATCAGAGATACAAACATTAAAATACACAGCACCCAAGGAAATATCACTATTAATGGTTGTTAACACAACCAGGAGATGGGACTCTTCACACCCTTGGGTCCCCAGGCTGAGGCACAGAACCAGGTCTTCAGTGCCTTGTTAAAGGACAACAGGGTTGGGGCCATCCTAATCTCTGGAGGGAGAATATTCCATAGACTGGCTGCTATAGCAGAAAAGACATGCCTCCTGGGTTCCACTCCAGTTGACATTCCCTGGCCAATGGGACTTGGAGCATGCCCATCCTGCCAGACGAGATCGGATGAGTAGAAACAGCTGGAAAAAGACAGTCTCTTGGGTAACCTGGTCCCAAGCCACAAAGGGCTTTAAAGATGACAACCAGCACCTTGAATTGCACTCAGAAGCACACTGGCAACCAATGCAGCTCATGGAATAGTGATGTTACATGTGCTGAGTAACTGACACCATTTACTACCCAAGTAGCTGCATTCTGCACCAGCTGAAGCTTCTGAATGCTCTTCAAGGGCAGCTCCATGTAGAGTGCATTGTATCAGTCCAGATGAGAGCTCACATGAGTGATAGTGAGCAGGGTCCAGGAATGGGTGCAACTGGTGCACCACCCAAAGGTGTGCAAAGGCCTTCCTAGTCATGGCTGCTGCCTGCTCATCCAACAGGAGCTATGAGTCCGAAAGGACCCCCAGATCGCACACCAGGTCTGTCTGGGGTAGTGCCACCCCATCCAGAACCAAAGGTGAAAAATCCCCAGCACCAGAAGGTCCCAACATGCAAAGCCACTCAGTCTTGCTTGGGTTGAGCCACACCCTATTGCCCCCCCATCCAGGTCCTAACAGCCTCCAGGCTCTGGGATAGGACATCCACAGCATCACTCAGGGAGCCTGGAGCAGAGATGCAAAGCTGGGTATCATCAGCATACCGGTGATACCTATCCCAAATCATTGGATCACCTCACACAGTGGCCTCATGTAGATGTTAAACAGGAAGGGAGAAAGGATCAAGCCCTGTAGCACCCCACGAAGTAGGAGCTGCGCGTTGGACCATTCCCTTCCTATCAATGCCAACTGGAAGCAACCACGGAGGAAGGAGTAGAACCAGCATACAGTGCCACCCACCCCTGGTCCAGAAGGATACCGTGATTGATGGTATCAAAAGCCACCGAGGAGTCAAGGAGAGCAAGGATGGATGCACTACCCCCATCCCACTCCCTCCAGAGGTCATTGAAGAGCACAATTAATGCCTTCTTTGTCCCATATCCCAACCTGAATCCTGATTGAAAGAGGTCCACGGAATCCACTTCACCTGGCGTCCTGTGCAGCTGTAGTGCAACCATCTTCTCCACAAACTTCCCTAAAAAGGGAAGGTTGCAGACTGGACAATAACTGTCCAGATTGATCAGGTTGAGCAAAGGACCCTTGAGAAGGGGGTGCGCTACTGCTTCCTTAAGAGCTGGCAGGACCACCATTTCCCTCAAGGAAGAGTTAACCACCATCCAAACCCAATCACACATCCCACCCTGGGCAACCTTGAGCAGCCAGGAGGTGGCCAAACTAATGGCTACAAGAAACCTGTCCACTTCCTCAGGCTCAACAGGATTAAACTCCTCCCAGATAACCATGCCAGACTTAGCCCTCATAGCCTCCCCTGGCCCTGCATCAAGGCCAGGGTCCAACACAGAGCAAATCCAAATAATTTTGTCCATCAGATACTCAGCATATTCTTCACAGCAACACTATAAGTGAACTTCAGAGTTACTCCCTCCAAGGTGGGTCCAGGTCACCCGAAACAGGGCTGCTGGATGGCTATCTGCAGGTGCAATAAGGCCGGAGAAATAATTACATTTCTCTGCCCTTACCACCATGAGGTAGGCTCTAACAGTGGCTCTAGCCTGTGTTCAGTCAGATTTGTTCTCTGCCATTCACCAGTGGCACTCTAGGCATCTTTTCACCCACTTCATCTCCCTCACCTCCTCCATGAACCACGGGGAGTTTCATAATCCATGGGCACAGAGAGGCCACTCAGGCATGATTCAGTCCAAAGCTGCAGCCGCCCTCCCATTCCAGGCAGCCACCAGGATTTTGGTCAGACCATGCAGTGGACCCCAAGCTCTCTCAGGAACTTAGCTAGGCCACCAGTCACCTGGGGCAAACTGATCAGATAGGTCCAGCCTCCCTTGGTGGGGAGTGATACCGGAGAACTGGAGGCTCACCAGGGAGTGATCTGACCATGATGGAGGAGAAACCAATATCTCCCCCAAATCCAGAACACCTTGCTACTGCTCCAACAAGTCAGGCATATGACCACTATCATGCATTGGACCCTGAATGACCTGGCATGGGCATATGGTGGCCATGAATTCCCAAATTACCTCATACCCCACCCCCAGAGAAGGCAAAGTTGAAATCCTCCAAGACCATAAGCCTGGGGAACCCTACTGCCAACGCAACTATGGAGTCAAGGAGCTCAGGCAGGGAAGTTGCCATGCAGCAGGGAAGCTGGTAGAGTAGCAACAGTCCCAACTGATCCCTAGAGCCCAACTTAATAAGTTCTTAAGCCATTAAGAATTAGCCAATTTGTAATGAACTTTTTATGCCAACTTCTTGATGTAATTGTGAATGTATGCATACATCACTCCTTTTTTGTTAAACAAAGGCATTAACTCTCCACAATTTTTTTTTTCAAGGATCTGGCGCATTTATTGACTGAATTTGAATGTTCTTGAGTTGAATGTTAGCAGAACGACACCCCATGTGTTTCCTACCTAGCAGAAAGTGACTATAACAAGACCTGCGGAAGCAGTGATGTTTACACAATGTCATGTGAAAAGTCCTTACAAGCTGCCTCATCTCTTTTCTTTTTTAAAGGAACTTATTTCATGCGTGAAGAACTGAACCTGAAATTCCAGGACAAACCAGGCAAAAATGTTCTGAGTGTGCATCTATTTATGTTATTTTTAACCATTGCTGCAGCTTAGTGATGGTCTGCTTCTGACAGATGCACAACATTACCTCGCCAACAAACAAGGACTGTTGCTTCACTCCCAGGGAGGGACAATTTGCCCCCTAAAGGGACACATGCAAAAAACTGTTTCCACTGCTGAAATAAATGGAGAATTTCAATTGCAAAAAAGATCAATTTGCTTCTGGGGGAATATACAAATCTTCAGTGTCACAATCAGAGTATCTACACATGAGTAAATCTTGTTATTTCCATAGGGCTTACTGAGCAGTAAGTGGATATGATGTTGTGCTTCAGCATCTCCAGTTTGGGAGTTTGCCTTCAGGTCTGTGTTAAAACACAGCCACAGCATATTTTGCTTCATAAGGGGGAGCGAACGTTGGTTTCACCGAACGAAAAAGGGCCGACACCCACTTGTAGCTCTGTCTAGAATTGGGCTTATTTCCGTCGCATTCTGATCCCCAGGGAAGTGACCTGCTGAGAACAACGCCAGGCTTCTGTTTACCTGCTCTTTCCTTTTGGCAGCTGTGCTAGTAATAACTGTCTGTTTTTATTAATATTGTTTTTATCTTGTGTTCTAACAGCTGCACCACCCAGGTGAAATGAAAGACATTTATTTTTGTCTCTAACGCTTCTATGGGAAGGGGAGGAAAATCAATGTGCTGGACTAATTTGCTGAATAACTTTTCTCTCCCTGGGAAAAATGGCCCTCAAGGGCCAGCCTTCTCACCTAGCATGTGCAAAAACTAATTACAAATGACTCTCCCTCAGATGTGGAATCCAGAGGCTGAGAGTGTGGTGGCCTATAAATACTCAGCTCTAAGGTGATCAGCAGTGGTGCTTCTGATTATGGACCAGCTTCTAGTGGACAAGAATATTCCTTCTACAACACTAATCAGTATTTTCATAAAAAGTGACCGAAATGGTACATAGTGGCTGGCTGAGCTAGCAATAGTGAGGGATTCTTTCTGTGTCAACAAACTGTCTCTTTGTTTTCCCAGTTTGGTAGCACACCATCCAACACAACCCTTTTCCTATGTCAGAATTAGAATTCAGTCAGACCATCAAAGTAAATAAAACAGTCCAATTTGTTTTTTAGAGCTTGGAAGTAGACACACACCATGCAGATGCTACAGTGATTCTTTCATATGCTGAAACTGGCTTGCACAGAACTCTTAGAAGGTTTGCAATATTCTGCCAGGAGAAAGACTTATTTAATTGTTTGTTTAAAACCCTTTTTTTTCTTGTTTTGCAAAGTTATTGTAAGGAATATAGTTGGCGGATTAACAAACAATAAACCAAGCAGACCAAGCTTTACAATATTTGGGTATTATCTTTGAATATAATGGCTCCTGGACATCCTATCTAACCCATATAACAAACAAAGCATGGAGGAACATGACAGTGCTCCTTTTTTTTTTTTTTTTTTAAGAACAGGTGGTTTTTATATTCCAGTGGCTGTTAAAGTATTCAAGGGGAAAGTAATTCCCCAGCTATTATATGGGGCACAACTCTACAACTCCAAAGATTATCACCCCCAGAATGGATTCAGACTCACTTCTTGTGCACTGTTTTGGAAGCCCCTAAAGGTACTGCACTCCCAGTACTGTATTAAGAGTGGAACTGGGATTGTTAACAGTGGAAGCCTAGGCTTGGTTAGTGAAAATTGCATACATATGGAAATATCAACAGTCTAGCTTTATCCTTCTGATTCTCCATGATAAACCCTCAAGCTGGATATATGAAGTGGAGCAGAAGATGACTAATATAGGACTACACTCAATAACCTTAACTACCACCAGACTTTCTGAGGCAAGAAAACTTCTTAAACAGGTCCTATGGGACAATGTTGTCCAGATTTATAGAGGACTTATAAAAAGGTCATTAACTGTTGGCAATTTGGAGAGTCCCTATAAGTTGGCACACTATCTGCATGGACTTACTCAAGCCAAACTGAGGGGGACATTCTCAATAATGTGTTCTGATATGATGTCCTCAGCAGTTTTACACAGCCAATATGGGACCCTGTACTGGCAATACTGTAGAGATGTGGGCTCATCACTTCCTATGCTTACTCTTGTATGCTGTCCATCAGACCTGCTTCCTTTTATGTTTCTTTGCTGCTGGTTAATACAAACCATGAAACAACACTTCAGGCTGCAAAATTTTGCTACCTCGCTTACTGACTATGCAATAGAATCCCATGGTTTTAATGTGTACTAATGATATTTATGGTTCATTGGGATATGTATTATTTTTGGCTGATCTTTGATCATAATAAATAGCTGAAACTGAAACTGAAACAATTGATTGTAATGTTTGAAGAAGAACCTTTCATTATATTTTAAAAGTTACTACATTTGCAAAGCAGGGTGGTATATTCCCCCAGTTGTAGGCCAACTTCATAAAAGCTAATAGATTAAAAAACTATTATTGATATTTCTTTATATATACAGTGGTACCTCTAGTTACGAACTTAATCCGTTCCGTGACTCTGGTCGCAACTCGAGTTGGTCGCAACTCGAGGTAAATTTTCCCATAAGGTTCAATGCAAATACGGTTAATCTGTTCCGCCCTCCAAATTTGGTCGCACCACGAGGCAAATTTCCCCATAAGGTTCAATGTAAATATGGCTAATCCGCCCTCTGAATTTGGTCGCACCATGAGGCAAATTTCCCCCATAAGGTTCAATGTAAATACATACGGTTAAACAGTTCTGAAACATATGCATTTTATTTTTAAACCACAAAAACATGAAAAAAAGTACAGTACAGCACAGTATGAAGAGGGAGAATGGGGTGGGGAGGCAGTTATTGTTTGGAGGGAGAGTCCCCCTCCAAAGGGACATCCGGGAGATCTCCTTCAGGGGTTTCCTCTCTTCTTTGCCTCTTAGCTGCAGGCTCAGTTCTGGGGAAAAACCTGTCTAAAGTCAGTTGTTTTTTCCTGCGCTGCATAACCCTCCGGAAATGAGAGAACATGTTGTCGTTCATCATGTTCAACACTCTGGTTGTCACAGTTCTGTTGGGGTGGTGCTTCTCACAGAAATCCTGGCACTCATTCCATTTCACCATGATGGATTGTATCACTTCACTGCTCACCTCCTCCCCGTCCTCCTCTTCCTCAGTGGAATGCTCCTCGCCAAGCGCTTTCTGTTGCTCACTCTGGAGCTCAGCAAGTTCTTCCATGGTCAGCTCCTCCTTATGGTCCTCAACAAGCTCCTCTATGTCTGTATCATCAACAACCAGACCCATGCTCTTGCCCATGGACACAATCTCCTCCACTACCTCTGCATCAGACCCTTCAAAGTCACATTCAGTGACACATTCTGGCCACAGTTTCATCCAGGCTGAGTTTAAGGTCCGGCAGGTGACATCTTGCCAGGCTTTGTCAATGAGGCTGATGCAGTGGGGGACATTGAAATGTTTCTTCCAAAACTCTTTCAGAGTCAAGGATGTTTCCTCAGTGACATTGAAACACCTGGTGAAGAGCGCCTTTGTGTAGAGCTTCTTAAAGTTGCAGATCACTTGCTAGTCCATGGGCTGCAGAAGAGGTTCTTTCTTGTAGGCTTCTGCAGCAGCCTTGTCAGAACTGGAAGCCTCACCATGTCTTGCCACACTGTGGATGCCACTTCTCTTGCGGAATTTCTCAAACCAGCCTCTGCTGGCTTTAAATTCCTCACTTTCTGCGCTGGTAGAGGGGTTTGTCTGCAGTAAGTCACTGTGCAGTTTCCTGGCTTTTTCACAGATGATAGCTTCACTCACGCTATCACCTGCCAGCTGTTTCTCATTCAGCCACACTAACAACAGCTTTTCCACCTCTTCCAGCACTTGTGTCCTCTTCCTCGTTAAGATCGTTACTCCTTTTGCCACATCAGCTCCTCTGATGGCATCTTTATTCTTCAAAATAGTCGAGATGGTCGACTTCGCCATCTTGTACTCCGAGGCCAGATCAGTCACACGAATACCATGATCGTGCTTTTCTATAATGTCCTTCTTCAGTTCGATCATCACTTTTTTCTTCAAAGCCTTATTCTTGCCAAGCCTGCTCTGCATTTTCTTTGGAGCCAGGCTGACAAGCACACCAAAAACCTTCCAAATGCCACAAAACACACCACAAGCCTCACCGAACGTCTCCTTGCTACCGCGATCTCGCCCACAGGAAGCCACGACCGCGTGGCAGCAGAGCAAATGGCCATGGATCCGGTTCGTAGCTCGAGGCGGAGTTCGCATGTCGAGGTAAATTTTTGGGGCCGGAGCTGATCGTATTTTGAAAAATTCGTAAGGAGGGGCGTCCGTAACTCGAGGTACCACTGTACATGGAAAAAATGTCTATTCACATAGGCAAAGCAGCACAACAGTCTCGCCAAGTTTCACCACAGAAAGCCATTTGACATGGCCCTATTCTGCAGGCATATTTTGCTTTACTCAGAATGCAACTTTACATATGTTTATGTGAGAGTATGCCCAGCTCAACCTAGTAATTTTAAACCTGTGGACTCCACATTATCTACCCAAGCTCTTATTCAGAAGAAAGTCAAGGTCTGGTTTCCATCATTCCAGAGTACAGGGCACAGAATGATGGATTTAAGTTAAGGTAGAAGAGAAAGATGACCAGCAGCAAGGTGGATGGACTCAGTTACATTGCTGAGGATGTGTGCATTCTTAGAAGACATGAAAGACAGGTTGGGGACAGATCATCATGGAGGAAACCTATCTCTGTGTTTGCTAAGTGTTGACAATGATTGGATGGCACATAATCAATCAATTGATTCTGATCAAATGTTTCAATCAAGCTTTCTAACAGAGGAATCCCACACTTATATATATCATCCATGGTGATGGTGGACTCTAGTTTCCTGAAGGTGTTCAGGGAAAGGATTCATAAGCAATGCTTTGATTTGGGTGCTTGCATAGAACAGGAGGTTAGGCTCAATGACCTAAATGGACCATTCCAATTTTATGATTTAAAAAAAAATGTGTAAAAATGAATAAGTGCCCAAACCCATCTCCACATGCATTTTTCTGCAATGAATAGAATACTTGCTGCTCTCCTCAGACCACAGATAAGCCACCTGATGGCCCAGGACTGAACATGACTCCAGAACTCCTTTTTGCAAACCCCACAGCTGCTAGTCTCATTGGAAGCATCCAGAACAAGCCACAAAGTCATCAAAATAATGTGTGTGATGACATCATCATTCACATGCCATTCTGTACTTGTGTCCTGATATTGATGCAAATGCATAAGTCACAGCACTGGTATAATTATGTCATCATGCATATGGCATCACTTGCCCCCATCCCTTTGCCTGCAGATACCCATGACTATCATGGTTTCCTGCCATTTTGAAATGGGAAACACAAAAACCTGTAGTATAAGTTTTTTACTCACCCTTGAAAATAACTAATCAGATAGTTACTCTGACTGAACCTGATTAGAAACCAAGACTGCAGCTTCTGGAGTGGTCTTATTTATTCTTAATTGGAACAAAAGGTCAGGAGGAGGATAGAAATGGAAAGAAT
Source organism: Python bivittatus (assembly GCF_059951505.1). Taxonomy (NCBI): domain Eukaryota; kingdom Metazoa; phylum Chordata; class Lepidosauria; order Squamata; family Pythonidae; genus Python; species Python bivittatus. Next base: position 63,858,333 of record NW_028277030.1, on the reverse strand, counting down.
AGAAAAGCCTTAAAATAGGCTTATATAATTTTAAAAATCTATAGACTTCCTCCAAAGACTAGAGAAAGAGAACAATTCTGGGCCTTCCCATTTTGTATCCTCACTCCATCTACTACAGCTTGAGCTGAGAAAGAGTGACTGGTGTATCACATACTTCTGCTTCCATAGCAGTCCAAGAGCAAACTTGAACTAATCCTATTCCAGTATTAATTTCTGCACCACACCAAGTCCCCTTGGAGCCTTCAGATCCCTAAGTTGGAACAACATTTCATAAAGAGTTGGAAGTGCCCTATGGAGAATCACCTCTTATACACACATCAACAGATATTTCTGGCAAGTACTTTATGGATAACCTCTAAGCCAAAACATAATCAACACAAGATTATCCTTGATGGCTCATGTAAATTTGTTCCTGCTTAGCCCCTAGGAACCTCTTCTTCATTAATATACTATTATTTTTCTGCAGAAATCTAAGAGGCTTTTCCTAGGCACAAAAGTCTTCTAAGTATTGGTCAAGACTGGAACTCTTTTGCAATAACAATGAAACTGGAAGATGCTGGTGACATTTGGTCTTTGTTTACAAATGTACATAAAGACTAGAATGAAGTACATAAAACAGTTTTCAACAAATGCATTCACATATAGTATACTTAGTGTGTGTGTGTGTGTGTGTGTGTGTGTGTGTGTCTGTAAATATAAATTCATTATACATCACAGAAGGAAATCGTCTGCAGTAATCATTGAAACACAAATAATCTCTTATTTGGAAGGATACTGTTTGAGCTATGTGGTCCTATCATCCTTCATAGTGATAGAGCCCAAACTTTGTATTCAAATTTAAGGTTCAAAGCCTAGCATCTCTAAATAAGATTTTGGACTTTTCTGCATTGCAGCCTCAGGCTGCTGAACTTTCATACATAAACCAACTAGAAATGAAGCCAGCTTAAGACATCTCTTTCCACTTAAGAAATCTCTTCCTCCACTTTGGCCATGCATTCTTGCCCAGACTGCATTTAACAGGGCTCCTGATTGGTGGATTTCCCTGCTTCTTCCTCCTAGGCTGGTAAAAAGAAAGGGGAAAGGGGAAAGGGGAAAGGGGAAAGGGGAAAGGGGAAAGGGGAAAGGGGAAAGGGGAAAGGGGAAAGGGGAAAGGGGAAAGGGGAGAGAAAAGAAAAGAAAAGAAAAGAAAAGAAAAGAAAAGAAAAGAAAAGAAAAGAAAAGAAAAGAAAAGAAAAGAAAAGAATCACAATTTTACCATTTTTCCTGTCCCTTAGGTGGTAAGGGGGAAGTGGCAGAATTCTTGCCAATGACATCTGTTTTAAAAACAAAGAAAGACAGGTCTATCATGTCATTGTTTCATTGGTGAGATTGTTTTGAAATAAACATGTAACTTACTACTATTCCTATAGTGAACTGAAAAAAAAAAATCCACTGAGGAGGACACTGACCAATGACCAGCAGGGAGGGAGCAGAGTAACCAATTTACTGGGAAGGGGTTGCCCACAATGAAAGGAAGTGCAGCACATAAACTGGAGAACTCTGCTTGAGCTGGTGCAAGTCTGAAAACACTACTTTTGATGCCTAGCAAAAAAAGACATGAGGAGGTTGCCTTCCCAGTGGCTGTGCTTGGATAGAGGACAATGTTGTGTATTCCTGCCAGTGGTCCATACTGTCACTGGGGAAAGCTGGCCATGCTGATGGACCTCCTGTCACTAAGAAAAACGTCTTAGGGAGGAAGAGACTCAGGCTCAAACCTAGCAAAACTGAGTGGCTGAGGATTTTGAAGTCTCCTGGATCCAGAGAGTTTCCATACCTGGTTGTGAATATCACTTCCCCAGACAGACATTATGCACAATCTGTGGATCCTCCTAGACCTACAATTCCTCTAAGGTCAGCTCTAGTCAGTGTTGATGGAGGAAGAAAGATTTAGCTCTAAATCTCTGCTTTTTGTGGTGTCTCAGAACTCTACTCTCTCCCCACTTTTGTTTAACATCTACGTGAAACTTCTGAGTGAGATCTTCCATCAACACTAGGTTACATAGCATTGGCTACTTCAACATTACCCGAGAAAGACTGAGTTGTTATGAACCTGCACAATTTGGGGGTCATCCAGCTGCACTGGTTGCCCAGGGGCTTCCAGGTGCAATTCAAGTTTTTGGTTATCATAAAGCCCTTCATGGCCCAGAGTCTGGTATTTGTGGGATCATCTGTCTGATTGTCTCTGCCCATAAAGTAGCATCTAACAGCATTGACACACTCTGGGTACTGTTGTTTAAATTATGTCACTTTATGGGACCTAGGAGATGTGCCTTTTCTGTTGCCATGATTGCCCTATGGAATAGCATTCCTCTTGAGATCCAGATGGCCACAACCATGCCTGTCTTTTCTAGGGCTGTGAAGACCTGGATTTTCCCCAGTCAGAAGGATTTGTGAACCAAACTGGTATGATTGTTCTGCTACATTGCCTTTGTCAAAGTTTGTTATATGTTCTATTGTATTTTCTGATTGCTTTCTTTTTAAAGTTTTGTTATTTTAATTGTGCAGTGCCCTAAATTGTTCTTGATAGGGCAGCTATATAAATTGATGAAATAAATGAACAAAAAAAAATGTAAACAAGAAGACGCCTCTGGATATTCATTTGGTAAGTGCTTAATTGGAAATTAAAAACTCACACTTCTGATTTTTTTTTTTTTACTGTTCTCATTACATCACCAGATATATAGAATTTTCCTTCCTTCCTTCCTTCCTTCCTTCCTTCCTTCCTTCCTTCCTTCCTTCCTTCCTTCCTTCCTTCCTTCCTTCCTTCCTTCCTTCCTTCCTTCCTTCCTTCCTTCCTTTTTTCTTTTTCTTCTTCAAAGAGATATGAGACTATAATACTTGCTATATTGACATCAGTAATGTATAACAACCCAGGATAGTCTTAAATATAACCACAGAAGATCAGTCTGTGTGAGACCTTTTGTTGTTACAGCCATATACAGGCATTCTAAGCAGGTACAAAGAAATGGAGTCAGGAAAGTCCACATTTTTGCTGTCCCTACCACATGGGACTGTTACTTTGGAGATAAAATAGGTGTATTATATCAGAGCTGCTAAAGTAAGATCACCATTAGATGACAGCAAAGATTTAGAGTTTTATTTGTCTCTTTGTTGTCATCCAGTGGTCCTCCAGCCTTTTACGGCATGGAGAGGGAATGTCTAGTAGATAAAATGAAGGGAGATCTCCACATAGGCCATCTTGAGCTCCTGAAAGAAAAGTAGGGTGTAGATCTAATACTACAATAGGTAACATAAATAAGCATGAAGGCACTTTTCCTTTAGTGGTTCCAATTACAAGAGGTCTCTACATATTGTCAGCCCAATGTACTTATGGTTCCCTTCATGTCTTCCTAACTGAGGGGAAGGCTCAGGTACAGATGGGAACACTCCACTCTGCATTCCTGTTATTGCTCTTTGAATACAGGCTTCCAACATTCATTTTTTCCAGTTATAATGGTAGGTAAGATTTACTGGTTTATTTTCAACTTCCTATTGGTGCATGTTAACAAAAATATCCACAGTGTGGTCACAGTAAGCAGGGGAGCTGCAGACAAGAACTACAGAAAGTTTAGACTGTGAGCTCTGGGCATGGCCTTCTTCCTACTATTTTTTCCAGTTTTCAAATATATATGATATTTTCATAAATAATAAATGGCAAGGCTTCAACTGAAGGTGAATTCCAACAATACCAGATTTTCACATATAGGACCCACTTGACACCTTCCCCATGTCTTCTGAACAGGGAACATTATCTTGTTCATACTGATTCCAAAAGGTGGAATAGCAACTGCTAGTGTGTCTGTCCTTCCCTGACTAAAGCAGAGCCTTTCATTTTCAGAGCAAATTCCACACTTTGAGACCTTGGAAAGGCTATTTCTAAATATGAATGGGAAACGTCAATGAATTTTAATCATTTTGAAGCATAACATGCAGATGTTTCCTTCGGCTATAGTTTCATTGAAATAAACAGAGCAACATGACTCCATTCTTTTAGAAATTGGGATTTTAATCAATTTTTTTTAATATAATGTACACATTGTGCAGGGTGGCAAATTTATGGGATGAATTCTGCTGATGTTAATTACTTTGGCACTTACTTGGGTTTGGACATTGTCTGTGTGCACATCCATGCAAGAGCACACTTCTCTAAAAAAAAGAGGCAGCTTTCTTAGAATTGGAGTTGGAATGGAGTTGGAATCCTTGGAGGGCCCTAATCCATCCAACTCAATACTCAGTGTATATTCTGCAGGACTGAATGCAATGGAATTTATGTAGCCAAGCATAGATAAATATCAGGCTGCATAGCATGAAAAAATGCTCAGTTCTATGAGCGATCCATAAGATGAATGGAAATTTCTTAGTGCTTCATGATAAGCTGTTTAGAAAACCAAACACAGCATTTACAGAAAGCAGGGGGGGGTTATGAATAACAAAGTCATGGGAGAGTTATTCAATTATCCTTTTTCTAGGAGAGTAATCTGCCATAAAAGACTTGCCTTCTCTGAATATCTGGAATGTGTGCTGACTAAAATTAAAATTCACAAAGGTTTGCCAAACATTCAAATCAGTACATCCAGGAATAGAAAACATATAATAATGCCTAGCCATGGAACATGAGAAGGATGTTTAGAATCTGACTGAGGTAATAGCAATGCTGTGATGACTGCATTTCCGATACAAATTCTAGTAATGCAAAAACATTTAGGTAGGTTTGTGTGTGTGTGTGTGTGTGTGTGCGTGCGCGCGCGTGCGCATGAGAAAGAAAGCTTTCATGTAAATGTATAATTAGTAGCTCAGATTCAAAGTAATTGACATTTTAAGATTGCTGAGTCCCTGCTCCCCACTCATTTAACTCTTTCCAAAGGTTGGACCACCTCTGCTTACTTAAGAATAACTCTGCTCTGGGTGACCCCTATCTGAGACACCATCAATACAAAGTGAAGAAAGCCTCCCGCGGCAGCAGTGAAATCAGCTTCACATTTCCCTTAACACGTTTTGCTGGTTACAAGCAATCTGCCTGGCTGCGCTTTGAAAATTAGATCATGATTTTACAGGCACTTGATTAACATGATAACCCAGGAGGAGTGTGAGTGAAAAGAGAGCTGAAAAGTGAGGGAGACTGTGGCTGAAAAGAGAAAATAACTTCCCTCCAGCAACAACATCTGTGCATGTGTTGTTAATTTTTCTTTTTCCCCGAGGGAGGAATTATAAAGTTCTTTGGATAGCCTTCACTTTGACACAATTCTAAGTAAATGGGGCAGATAAGTCAGTCCTTTTTCCATTTCCAGGGGTTTCAGGAAGGAAGTAAAATGCTCTTGTATTGGGGTTGTTTTGAGCTAGAACAGACCACAGACACAAAGACTTAGGTTTGTTTTTGACCCGTTAGGAGTTATTATACAAAAATGTCCTAGTTCTATATTTCCTATCTTTATAATGTCTTAGTTCTTTATTTTCCTATCTCCACTCTTTTCTAATTTTATGAGTTTTTCTTCTTTCCACATGTCTCCAGCTCTTGCACAGAAACACAGTCCAGGCACATAATTCTTTCTCTAAGGTAGGAGCTTTTCAGCTCATTCTCTCTCCCCACCCCACCCCACCCCACCTCTCAAAGTCCTCTTTTCCTAGAACTGGTGGGTAGAATTCCCCTGGGGCTGTTGCACATAGGTGGCTTCCCCCCCCCCCGCCCCCGCTTCTCTGCAGACAGTGATCCAGCTCATTTTTTAGTTTTGCCTCAGGGTGTCTGGCCTATTGGGTGACTTACAAGATGGGAGAAAGGCTCACAGGTCCTTTCTCTCATCTTGGGACTACCATCGAGTTGGCTTACCCTTGACTTTTCCTTCCTTCCTTCCTTCCTTCCTTCCTTCCTTCCTTCCTTCCTTCCTTCCTTCCTTCCTTCCTTCCTTCCTTCCTTCCTTCCTTCTTTCACCACCCATCTTAAATACATAATTCTGGGCAGCAAACAATACCCACAAAAACAATATAAAAACCCATTACCAATTAAAATAATATAATACAAGGGAAAAAAATAAATAACCCAGGCTCTGCATAACAATTCCAGATTCAGATCCAATTCTTTGATTCAGAAGCTTTTCCTCCATATTTTCCTGAAGTCTTTGGGGTTCAAGACCTTTGTTGCTGCGCCCACATGTACACTGGGCTTCTTGTCAGTGCTGTTGGACACTTTCTCCAATGAAGTAGAAGCTGGAGCTGTCATTCTCATCTCAGGCAGTACTGAAAATCTGGAGGAAAGAAGAAATACCAGGTCATTCCAAGCAGTGAGTTTATCCTTCTCCATCATGCCAGCCTGAAGCTGGCAAAAGCACAGGATCCATGCCTGTGCCCCCAAACAGAGGATCTGATCTATGCAAAACTACTGCCAGTTCTCACACCCCAAAAACATCCTGTTTTGGAACCTATTGCAACTAATTCCTGGCACAAATGCTATGAATGGCATGTCTATAAACACAGCTCATGCTTTCAGCTGCCTCCTTGGCCACCTAATCTGAAAATACCCCAGGGACAAAGTACCATCTGTAGGAAAACTTTCCCCTTAATCCCAATTTAACTGCAATAAACCAACAGCTGAAGAATGGTTTGAAACTTTATTGATCTGTGATCACAGGGTGCTCCCTTAGAGCAGAAGACAAAAGTTAGCAAATGTGACAAAGACAGCTTGTTTTTTCTTCTCATATAGCCAGTGCTCCTTATTGCTTATTCCCCTTCCTGCCAGTATTGTGTTTTGTGCACCTTATCTGCAACTGCAATGGCTTCTAGCTTATTCTATTGTTCATCCTAAATACGGCTTTGGTTACGTCTGCTAATGCTTGGTGATTTTGGAGTCCCGAACATCATTATCTTCCTCTGGAATTTAATTGAAATGTTGGAAACTGGGGAGGCTGAAAACTATTGGAGGGATAAAATTGAGGGAGAATTGCCTTGCTTCCTCTCTTTCTTTTTAAAAGAAAATATTATTGACTTTTATCATGATGGATGACAAGAAACAAAAGAAAACAAGCAACATATAAAATGTTGCAGCAGAGACAACATGCATGCTTAAACAGCAGCACAGATAATTCCACAGAGATCATTCAAATCCCAGCTCAGGTATCAGAAAGATGTAAGCCTTACACGCTTTAATAAGTCTGTTAAAAATAATTAAGTTGTAGAAAATTTCTTAACATGTGAAATGAATGAGCATGATCTTTCTGTGAAGGAATCTAACTAGGTAAGGCCTAGTAAGGTTGTTCTGCTAACTTGACAGTCAAAGTTCATGAAGGTCTCCCCTTACTTTATCCTCACAAAAACAGTCCTATAAAATAGGTTATACTGAGTAATAGCAACTGGCCCAAAGTGAGATTCACTATCAAATGGAAACCTGAATCTGACTTTTCCCACTTCAGTCTGGCACTATTCTTAATCTTGCCCCTATCTATTGTTTTTCCTCTCTTAGATGTGAGTTGCTATTACTTGGGATGCACAAGCTTTGAAAATGATTGAGAAGAAATGCTTTAAAGCTCACATGAGAAGTGCATAATCCTTTTTTTTTTTAGGCTCACATGGAAATCTAGAAAAAAATTAGGCTGCTTTAATGAATAACGGAAAGATGCTGTGCTTGCATGAGGTCCAAAGCATTTCTTCTTCACTGTTTTGGAAATGTACAGAAACTAGTTATTAAATAACAGTACAACCATATCTGTTACTTTGTCTATTTAATTATTTATGGCTATTTATTGTCAACCATTACATTTATGTAACTATTTTTGAAATTATATAGTATAATTTATATTTCAATGAAATAGTTGGAGTATCATGGGTAATTTCCTAGAAAGTCTTTATGAATCTCAAGAGGCTTTGGAAGTAATTGTCTCTTCATTAAACCCAGGGAAATGTTTTGTTTGCAAATGGTCCATCTGGGGCTATTCAAGGGGTTAAGAACCCTTCCTCCAGTAACTGCTACTCCAGGGAAAATCTCTCCTCCAACCTGTCCATGGGTTGAATGAGCAGTGGCAAAAGTTTAGATGAAAGTTAAATACTGATGTTCCCAAAGTATTGGAGATTAATTTGTTGGAGAAAAGAGTTAAGTTCTTTAGTCCAAGGAAAAAGGAAGAGGGATTATGCTATTCCATGCAACCCTACAACTAAATCTTAGCTAAGATCTTGACTCTGTAATAGGAAGCTACTTTACCGATTAAAATAGAAAGAAGGTTTTATGACCTTTAATAAACTGGGTACTAGGAACCTTTTCTGAGCAGATGGCAACATCTAGCTGAACTTTAGTTGATCTTTGGCAGATGTATTTATAATTTCATTGCCTTATATTTTGGATGTATCTAACTTAATTTTTCATCAGAAAGAGAAACTGGAGAAGGGAGACTGTTACACTTTAGAGGTTAAAATGATGATTATACCTGACAAGAAAATAATTTGTTGCAAGTACCCTTATTATTGTGCAAATTTATTAATGAGCTTCATTTTTCCTTCCTGACACATTTCCCTGTTAAGGGTATGAAATGTATTCATGTAATTTAAGTAGGTTCTCATTCTCTTTATACACACGATGGAATGTGCCTCTTTTCATCTGATTACTGAAAAAATATGCATTAAGAAAAAATTTGCACTAGTGACTCTAATGGAAAGCAAGTATGTCAATAAGGAGAGCATTCCTACCTCTAATATATATCTACTAGTTGTGTTATTGCTTTATTTAGAATAATTTTAACCTCTGTATATTGAATGAATAGCTGAATTAAAGCCTAGTGATGTAGATGTAACAGAATTTTTTTCCAAATTTGTTATCCACATTTGCAATTGCCTTCTCAAGCCACATCTTGCACTGTGTGTGTGTGTGTCTATACAGTCGTGTGAAAAAGAAAGTACACCCTCTTTGAGTTTGTTGGTTTTATGTATCAGGACATAATAAAAATCATCTGGTCCTTAGCAGTTCTCAAAAGTAGGTAAATACAACCTCAGATGAACAACAACACATGACATGTTACACCATGTCATCATTTATTTTACAAAAATAAAACCAAAATGGAGAAGCCATGTGTGAAAAACTAAGTACACCCTTACTGCTTCCATAGGTGTGAAGAGGCTAAGTAGCAGCCAGGTTCTGCTAATCAAATGCCCTTGATCAATTGATCATTAGCAAGTGTGACTACCTCTTTAAAAGCTGAAGCTTTAGGAGTTTGTTGGTCCTGAGCATTGAGGTGTGTGTTAACACAATGCCAAAGAGTAAGACATCAGCAATGATCTTAGAGAAGCAGTTGTTGCTGCCCATCAATCTGGGAAGGGTTGTAAGGCCGTTTCCAAACAATTTAAAGTCCCTCATTCTACAGTGTGGAAGATTATTCACAAGTGGAAAACATTCAAGATAGTTGCCAATCTTCCCAGGAGTGGGCATCCCAGCAAATTCACCCCACAGTCAGACTGTGCAATGCTCAGAGAAATTACAAAAAATCCAAGAATTACATCTCATACTCTACAGGCCTCAGTATGTGAAATGTTAAAGTTCATGACAGTACAATTAGAAAAAGACTGAACAAGTATGGTTTGTTTGAAAGTGTTGCCAGGAGAAAGCCTCTTCTCTCTAAAAAGAACATGGCAGCACAGCTTAGGTTTGCAAAGTTGCATCTGAACAAATCACAAGACTTCTGGAACACTGTCCTTTGGACAGACAAGACAAAAGTGGAGATGTTTGGCCATAATGCACAGTGCCACATTTGGCAAAAACAAAACACAACATATCAGCACAAACATCTCATACCAACCATCAGGCACGGTGGTGGAGGGGTGATGATTTGGGCTTATTCTGCAGCCACAGGACCTGGGCACCTTGCAGTCATAAAGTCGACCGTGAACTCCTCTGTATACCAGAGTATTCTAGAGTCAAATGTGAGGCCATCTGTCCGACAGCTAAAGCTTGGCCGACCTTGGGTTGTGCAACAAGACAATGATCCCAAGCACACCACCAAATCTACAACAGAATGGCTGAAAAAGAAAAGAATTAAGGTGTTGCAATGGCCCAATCAAAGTCCAGACCTCAACCCGATTGAAATGCTGTGGTAGGACCTCAAGAGAGCTGTGCCTGCAAACCTCAATGAACTGAAGCAATGTTGTACAGAAGAGTGGGCCAAAATTCCTCCACAACGATCTGAGAGACTGATAAAGTCATACAGAAAACTATTACTTCAAGTTATTGCTGCTAAAGGTAGTTCTACAAGCTACCGAATCATAAGGTGTACTTAGTTTTTCATACATGGCTTCTCCATTTTGGCTTTCTTTTTGTAAAATAAATGATGACATGGTGTAATGTGTCATGTGCTGTTGTTCATCTGAGGTTGTATTTACCTACTTTTGAGAACTGCTAAGGACCAGATGATTTTTATTATGTCCTGATACATAAAACCATAGAACTCAAAGAGAGTGTACTTTCTTTTCCACACAACTGTATGTGTGTGTGCCTTCAATTCAGTTTTGACTCCTGGCAACTGCCTGGACTAGGCCCTCCAGTTTTATTAGCTAGGTTTTTTGAAAGTGGTTTGCCATTGCCTGCTTCCTAGGGCTGAGAGAGAGTGACTGGCCCAAGGTCACCCAGCTGGCTTTGTGCCTAAGGCAGGACTAGAACCCACTTTCTAGCCTGATGCCTTAACCACTACATCATAATGTCTCTTCTTGCACAGAGTACAATTGCAGTATTTTCAAATGCTGGGATACTGGTGAAAGCTATTTCCAAAAACAGTCATGATGGAGGATTGACTCTTCTTTTTCTTTATATTGGTAGTGTTGTAAAAGAAAAAGATCAGGCCTAAAATTTAAAGGTGGTACAAGAGGCACTTGGCTCCTTCTGCTTTAGACCTTGGTTTGAGATTACCAGCACCTTACAGCTCAAAAGCAAATAATGAAGCCAAAGTAAGTATTTGTATAATGGTGGCACCAGGCCATCCATGCCAGCCTCTCTCCAATCCTCCTATGCCTGCCTCCTGTACTTTCCAGTTTCTTTTTCGCTATGAACAGCAGGATCAGGCTATACATTTCCAAGGTCTCTAATCTCACACAGAATTCTGCTTCTATGGAACAAACGTGAATGTAAACTTTGCTGTTTAATACAACAGAGGAAGAGCCACCAATTTTGGCCCTGCACCTATTACATACATTAAAATATCCTGTTCTGATAGAACTGGGCTATGCACAGACTTCTAAGCTGCCTCTAGCTCAGACTGCAATACAAAACACCAGTCTCTCATGAAAAGATAGAGGGAATTTTAATACCTATACTGATTGTTTTCCTACAGTTGTGAACTCTCTTTTGCCTGGGATAAAAATATTGCTTTTCAATATATCTATTCTGTATGTCTGAATGTTAAATTGAATTTGTATGTTGTTTTGTTGGCTAAAATATGGGCTGCTTCTAAGTTTCTCTTTGAATGCAAAATCATGGGCCTTTTTTTGTTCTATTTAAGGCAACCAGAAGGGAAGCAGAGGGAATGAGAGAGAGAATGTAGGCAGAAGATGTTGATTTAAGACAGGGGGTTTTGAAGAACAGATGAAACAAACTTTGGCTTAGGGTTAAAACTCTTAAGTATATTGGCTTTAGCTCTGCGGCGCTTGGATGAAACTGCATGAAACAGGCATAGCCATTCTCATCTTGATGCAGGAATAGAAATAAACATATAGTCTGAGCTTTATATCCTTCTTAGCAGAATAAATTGAAATAGTCATCTGTCAGAAGTCCTAGGCCCCCAGGCATCTACAGGGGAACAAGGACAGACAAATAAAGAAACATGCTTTGTGACTTCATGACACAAACTCTTCCCTGTACATATTTATGCGTGCCTTCATAATGCAAGTATGAAAGGGTGGAGTTTTGTCATTTTGGTATCATCCCTGGAAGCAGATGCCTTTGCCTGAGAATAAGGTTGAAAAACCTACAGGTTTCTGCAGAAAGAGAAACATTTTGAAAAACAGCAAGGTGAATTTCATAACCAGCCATGTAAACTTAGGTACATGACTATCAGCAACTGAAACAACCCCATAGTCCTAATACCTGGATCAAGCCAATATCCTGGCTGCTACATTCTGCAGAAGTTTCCAGGCATCACCGTATCAATAACAACCATCTCTCATAATGCACATTGCAAAAATCCAGTGTCAGAGTAACAGATATGTGTCTCCACAGCCAAATCACTTTTCTCAAGGAACAGAAGAAATAGAGTACCAGCACCAAGCTGGGGAGAAGGGGACACCACTTTTCTAGTTATCCATTTATTTATTACAATACCTAAATATGACAAACTCCATAAGGACTCCCTTCTCTGAGAAACGTTGTTGATTACTCAGTAGATGCACCCTTTTGTATTATATTGGTATCAGCTTTTCTGTTTCCTTCATACCAGAAACAATACGGTAGAGAAACCATCATAGAACAATGCATGGATGTCACAACCATCTGTGCTATTGGTATATATCCTGCCTTCATGTCTTTCCAATTATTTCTGTTTGCGTCCTTGTGGACCTCCAGAAACATTCCCCAAAAGGCTCACAGCTACAGGGCTGAGTGTAAACTAAAAATAATTTGATGTTATTACAAGAATTGTATTAACTTTCCTTGCAGCGTAGGGGCCTCTTTTCTCCTCAGAGGTACTAGTCAGCTTCTGCTACCCCTAAGCAGAATTCAAGGGCAACTCAGATAATCTTTAGGGTTCTAAATCAGGTGATTCTGAGAAGTAAAATCTCATTTTCAAAAAAGTAATTTCTGAGAAACTTGATAAATATGAACCTGAGAGAGGAAAACTCCTTTTGTTTCAAAATCACTACTATATCACAAGCAATTTTGAAGGAAATCAAGATCCCCATATCCCCCAAAAAACAAAAAAACAAAATCTTGATGGAACATTTGGGTTATTTCCGCAGCACCAGAATGATTAACAAATTGGTTATATGTTTTGTGGGCTAAGGTCCACTTTTTCAGTTTTGTAATTGAAAATTGAAAATTGAAAATTGATGAGAGCAGAATTTTTAACAGGGATATTTAGACAATAAGTTTGCAAGTAAAGATGATATAACAATGCAGTCTATCATAAGTTATTAAGTATTAAGTTAAGTCAAATACTGATTAGCAGATTCAATTAAGTTCTGCTCCATTAATCAGTAAGCCATAATTCCTATTCTTATTACAAGACATCCCCATAAAAAGCACCTCCTTACATTGTTATTCAAATGGGTGGGAAGGAACCATAACTTGAAGGGAAAGGAGCACATCCCATGTTAATGTCCCAACGGGAAACTCTGGACAAGTCAATAAAACTGGATGGAACTTTTAAAAGATACAATACAATGAAGCTTGGACTGAAACAGTCCCTTTAAACAAAGCAGTGAATGAAAGTGGCACTCTTTTTTGAAGCACTGAGGTAAAACAGCCTCTCCACTTTGATCTGGACACTTCCACAAATTAAAGTGGCCAGAATTGAGTCAACCCACTTTGGCACTTTGATTTGAGGTTTCAAGGGGGAGTGATTGGATTTTCCAAATTGAATCTCCACCTCCACTTAGATCATGTGACCATGTGAATTGAAGTGGCGCCTCAAGAAAGAGCACAGCCACTTCACACAGCCTGTATGTAATTTAAGGCAACAAGCTATAGATTGAAGGTGCAGTTTTGTTATATAATGCTGTGTTATGGTTTGTTTTGCCCTTCTCATAAACCTTCCTCTTCTATATGTGTCACAACGCCTGCCTATAGAAGGACCTAAAAAGGTGAGAGATCAAGATAAAAGCCATTAGTATTTTAATTCATCAAAAAAGTTTTATTATTTTTAGATGTATTATTCTTAGATTTCCCATAATGCATGTAGTTGCTCACCTGCAAACACACCAACATCAGCATGGAACATTCAGCAACATTTCAGTGTTGAGACATCAAGGATCCATAAGAAGCCTTTGTCAGATATGAAAACTTGGCTAGTACAATAAAAAACTATTCTGTTTGTTTGGTGTAGTGATTAAAGTGTTGGACTGGCACCAGATTTTGCTGGGGAAAGATGAGAGGAGGTAATACTATGTATGCTACCTTAAGCTCCTGAAAAAAGGAGGAATATAAATCAAAGAAAGAAAGAAAAATAACAGCTAGGGACAAAATGCAGGGATAAGAAGAGCACTGAAAGATCATTCCTTCAAAGAATGGGGTAAAGGGGATGAAAAAAGAATAGGATATGTTCCGTTTATAATAATTAAACTATCCTGAGCTTAAATTAAAAAAAAAAAAAAAAAAAAACCCTGACTTAATTTCCAGAGCACATCTTCTTTATTGAAGGTATATTTGTTCAGTAGAATAAATGTGAGTTTGCTTTTCTTGAAGTTTTCAGTAGAAGCCCCGATCAGCATTGGTGTGATTATTCATAACATATATAGCATAGGACTGTCTGACCCAATTAATGAATCCACCAGAGACTACCCTCTTCTAGGCTGGTCTGGACTTTCCAGTTCAGCAGTTTCTTGTCCTACTACTGTAGTAACAGCAGCAGAGTGGCATAAGCAGAGTGGCAAGCACAAGTTTCACCCTTTTTGAGTGTATGTAATGTCACAATGCACATAGAAAACGGGTTGTACAATGTAGTGCTTGCATTACAATGCCACAATGTTGCTTACATCATGCTGAACCCGTTGTTTTCTTCTGTGGTCACTGTTGCAAGCAGCCTCGGAGGAGGAGATTGTTACCAGAAGTAAAATGGCTCTTTCCTAGAGCAAGTTTTGTCATTCAGTTCAATGGCACTAGGATGGAGGGCTGGAATCGGAAGACTCCTGAGGGTCTCCAGAATCATATGCAGCCTAGAAGCCAAAGGATACCCATCTCCAAATGGTACCACAAGGAAACATTTTGTAGTTAAAGCTCCAGACATTTTCTTTTTAAAAAAACAGTGCCATCTTGGATTTCATCAGGGTGATGAATGACTTCTTTTATACAACCCTACGTTTATTGTGAGCTAACATCTTAAATGCTTCTCTGTCTTTAGAGAAGGAATGCTGGAGAACAATGCTCAGAAACAAGAAGACACTGGCAGTCAACTATGAGATACACACACACACACACACACACACACACACACTACTTGAGTCATCAGTGGGTAGGAAGCTATTAACCCTGGAAGCCAATGATACAGTGTAAGCATAATAGCAAATGATGCTTCTCAAAAGAGAGATCTCAACAGGCCTGTTTGAAAATCTCAATAGCGTGCTATAGAAAACAAATATTAAACTAATTGATTGGTTTAATTAATCTTGATAAAACCTCTTGTCAACTTATAGCCGGCATAGTATTAGAGCTGCAAAAATTACAGGAAAATTGCTAGATTGGTTTTAAAAAGCAGGGTTGGATGTTTTTGATCAATCATTTACCTACTGTCATTCCCTACCATTTTTATGGAAACCTACCTCAGAGAAATCCTCCTTTTGCATCACAAAAGATCTCCTGTCCATTCAGTGTTAACTTAGGTGAAACACCTTTTTCACAAAAATGTACATTGTCCATTTTCTGATGAGCCAGTTTCCGCTGTAAGCCATAATCATAACTGTTTCTGTCATCCTTCAGCACTTTTCCAATATGATTTCACCTCCTCTCTCCTACTAAAAAATATTAGTTCAGGGAATAATATTTCATCAGCGCAAAGGGTATGAGTGACAAACAACCTTCAATAAAAAAAACGTGTAAGGTAACAGCTGCTTTTAACAAAACTTAATTTGACAGTCCCTGTAAGGAAGACATGGCAAGGAGTGAGTATGACATTATTAAGTGTCATTTCTCTTTTAATCTCCTTGGTAGTTACAAAAGCCTCACCTTCAGCTTTTTATATAACATGGATGATTTCCTTCCGACCTTGAATATCCATGAATGCTGCAAGAATGGGACATTGTCAGTTAGCCTCTGAGAAGAAGAAGAGCTATAGCCATCAGTAGCTTCTACAAGGGACCAAATCTTGCTATGAAGCCACCATGGCTGGGTGCCCAATCCCTTCCATTCAGGCAGAACTGGACATCCTACCTGTGAAATTCTGGGTAATTTTAGCTGCAGAGCTGAAACAGAGCTAATCCTGACTGAACCAATTTAAATCCAGTTGCCAATAAAGCCCATGATTCTGATGAAAGATTGGTTTGCAAAGGTTTCTCAAACTGCTGGTCCAGAAAAGGTCTACATCAAACTGCTTGATATTATTAAACTGAGGAAGGTGTATTTTATTAGAGTTCTTGGTTCAAAGACTGGACTCACTAGATCTCAACTGGCTTTAAGAATGATCAGATACATTCCATAGCTAACTCAGCTACCATATGCCAGAATAAACAATCAATGCTTCCAACATATTAGGGATTCAGAAGCAAAAAAGGAAAAAAGGAAAAGGACTGGAAAACATGAAAATAAGATTTGTCAGAAAAGGATAAAAACATTAGAGATGCACAAAACATTTTGTTCCCAAGATTTTAAGCAGGAAACCTCAGAAAATGTAAATAGATGTCTTGGCCTGAGTGTGAAATTACTGTTTTGAGTGTTTTTGAAGTGTTTCACACTTAAAATGACTGTTTTGAGCACAAGACACTGTTTTGAATTCAGAGCACTTCCAGAATGCGCAAAGCAGCACTTTTGAGTTAAAAAAAGAGAGAGGAAGTGTTATGAAGTTTCATATTCAAAATAGTTTGAACTGAAACATATTGCACAACCCTGCCCCCTTCAAAAGAAGATACAGCCTGTATATTCTCAGTATCAGTTTCCCATTTGGTAACCCTCTCTTTCCAGCCACTATTTAAGAAGACCACAAGGCTTAGTTATAACATTTTTAAGGTACTTACAGTTTCTCTTCTACATTATTATTGTTCTTGTTGTTGTTGCTACTACTGTTGTCATCTTTATTATGATTAGCCCCATATATCTCTCAGAAAAGATAACATTACAGAGAGTTTGTTTTGCCCATCCCTACCAAACAGAACTTATAATTTCTATTGAAAATTATTGGGTCATTGTGATCCAAGTCATCTGCATGTAATTGTGGCTTATTCATTGGCAAATGAAGCAAGAGCAAGATGTCCAAGAAGGGGAGATCGTGAACTGCATGTAAATGCCATTCTTTTCTGGCCTTGAAGAACTGAATGTCTTCTGTTTTCCCTCCATTTCTGATCCATTATGTGACTTTTTTTAATTCATTCATTAATTCCATTTCAAGGCTGCCTGACTCCATAGCAACCCTGGTGGCTTACAGATAAAAATAAAAGAAAACAAAATACATTTAGAGGAAAAAAGAAGACAGCTAACTGGAACCAACATTCAAACAGCCAATAACCAACTAACTAACTAAAGGGCCTCAACCCCATTCTAGTCCAGGGCCTAGGAGAACAACCAGGTCTTAAGAGTTTATAAAAGATCAGATGGGTGGTAATAGTACCAATCTCCAGGGAGATATCATTCTACAGGACAGGTGCCATTACTGAGAATGCACGCTTTCTGGGTCCTGCAAGATGACACTGCTTAATAGATAAGACCTGGAGGTTGCCCCCTCTAGCTGATATGACTGGACAGGCAGAAACATATGGAAACAGGCAATCCTTCAATTAACCAGGCCCTATGCCATGTAGGGCTTTACAGGTGATAACCAGCATCTTGACTTGCATCCAGAAGCCAACTGGCAACCAGTACAGTTCACAAAGGAGTGGGGATATATGCAAATACCACAATACACCCATTACTGCCCACACCACTGCATTCGGAACCAGACATAGCTTCTGGGTAGTCTTCACCAGCAGCCTTGTGTAGAGCACATTGTAATACTTCAATAAACAGGTGACCAAGTCATGAAGACCCCCCTAATCCAGGAATGGGTGCAACTGGGGTACGAGGTGAACCTGTGCTAGTTAAAATGACTCAAATAGATTTTAAAAAGGGGAAAAGACTGTAGAGATAAAAGAGGATGACCTTGACAGTGAGAGAGAAGATCCATTTCCAAGGCAATGAGCAGATAAACATTGCAGAAGCTCAGATGAGGGGGAAGGAGTCCAAAGCATGTCAGACACACACACAAACACACACACACACACACACACCCCTGATTCACATGAAGATAAGAGAGAGAGGAGGAGCCACACATTGAGACTTGGAAGATTCTGTTACTGTAGCCAATCTCAATAAAGTAGTTTCAAGTACACATGACACATGTGGCATCTGTTACTTGGTCTAGTCTACCTTGTAGGGCTGACAAAGAGGTCCTACCCTTGGGACAGCCTCACAATCTAAAAAGACAATAATTGCTCAATGAGAAAGTTGCTCTGGAAAATGATTGGGAAGATGCTAGTGTACTCATTCTGCCCTTTTCCACCTTGTTTCTGAAGTAAATGTTGTAAATTTGCAGTAAAACAAATCAGTAAAATTAATACTAAATAGCTGAGAGTACTTCACCATGAAGCTGTAGCTTATGGCCGTGATTATTGCTATAAACGTCCTGTAGAAAATAATATTCTTAGAGAATAATGTTGACAGGCTGCTCCAGGATACTTCAGAAACAAGGTGGAAAAGGGCAGAATGAGTACACTAGCATCTTCCCAATCATTTTCCAGAGCAACTTTCTCATTGAGGCATTCTTCTTTATTGGTGGAGATAATATATTACCACTCTAACTCTAACCATTACTAGATTGATCTTCGGATAGTTCTGTGTCTATCAACATAGCTCTTGAAAGCAGCTGACTTTAATATGGGTTGAAAATACAGTGCAATATGTCACCCTCTGGGGGAGATGGGCGGCATATACATTTAATAACAAACAAACAAACAAACAAACGTTTTTGATCTCATCTGAATTTGGCCCCCAAATTCTACTTGGGGCACCTCAGTCTCAGAATGTTTTCTTTGTTGGATAATGTGGCAGTCTGAGCTTCCATCTTTCATTCAGTTTATCCACTCTGCCTACCCATTCATAACAAGAAGATAGGCAAGTAACCCAAACATTAAAATACAAATAAAACCATGACCTGAACCTTTTTTCAACAGCTACTATGTCTTACATAGCAATACAGAATCAGTGTATGTATTATATGAACAATTGACTTTTGCCAATAGAAACAAAGCAAAACAGCAAGGTTACTGACTCATATAGTGCTGAACATGAAGAAGCTGAAATAATTCAGACTTTTAACATGGCAATTTTTTTTCCAGTATATTTAAATCCTTTGGTAATGCATAAAATGATCTGATATTCAGGGTCTTGAGATAATTGGGAATCCTCATTTTAAGACCTTTTCTTTTAGGTTTCAAAGCAATGAAAGTTCACTACTTTCATACCAAACAGTCATTACTGTTATTCTATTGTCTAAAAACAATGTACATATTTCAGAGTCTGACTGGCTTTCTTAGAAACAGCTTAATAAATGTTGGTATGTCTAATTCCATGCATTCTTTTTCCCCCATCCAAGGTCATCATGCCAATGACTGGATAATTAGGAGCAATATTCCTTGTGGAATATTCAAAGGATGTTCACCCCTAATGTTCTTAGGATTAGGAACTGCATTTTGTATCAAGATGGTCATAACTGCATTTATTTTATATGGGAGTTTGCCACAAAAACATTGGCTATTCATTTCTGTACTGGTCACTGGAATACTAGACAGGCAGACTTGAAGCAATTTCATGAGAGAGTCTTGATAGATTTCTGCTGAATAGCTTTGGTATGAGCATTCTGTGGCTGTGGGATGGGTGCTTTACCCAGGGCTTTCAAACTTTGAGGGTGGTGACCCCCTAAAATGATAAGTGAATGTTTTGCGAATAAAACTAACGATTTAATTTGAGTCAGGTTTGGACAAGAAGTAAATATACCCCTGATTTTTTAATAATTAAATTTTAAATTATGTATCAAATGAAACAATGATAGAATTTTGCAATTTCATAAAATAAAAGCTTTCCATTGGAAGGAACTAAATCAGTCATATTTAAAACTTTTTTTTTTTTTTTAACAGGAAGGAAAGGTTTACTTTTGTACAGTTTCTAAAATCTGGATTTTATTTCTGAGACAACTACCCTCATTTCTTGTTTCACATTTTATTTTGCACTGATATTTATTTTTTATAGCAGCAACTGTGGAAAATCCATTTTTGCTGTTGGTTGCCTTGGCAGAGCAGGAGCGAGTTCTGACAGTGACCTGCTTTCCCTGGAAAAGTTCTGGCAAATCTCCTTTATTTTTGTGCACAAGTCCCACAAAGTGTGTGACCCTACCTCAAATTCCCTCATAACTCCTGGGGTCAGAATCCATAGTCAGAGAATTCCTGGTGGACCCAGCTAACTCAAATTTAAATAGAACTTAAATCCCTAACCTTATTTGCTCACTTTGTATTAGTTAGATTTAGCTCCCTTTTCTTGTTGAAGGAAGTAATTCTATGGAGTCCTTGGGGTTCTCTGAGCTTGGTTGTTTTCCTGAAAATGTTTCGTTACCTGGCTCGGTAACATCTTCAGTGCTAGAATGGAGTGGAGTTTGCTCTCTGTTTATGTACAGTGGCTTACCTTGCCTGTGTTGGTGGTTCCCCCCTCCCCCACCTTATATCCCTCAAAAGCTACCAGCATTTCTCTTAAATTGTACATAATGTTCAGCTACACTGGTGCATAATCTGTGAACTCACAGTCAGGTGCAGATGCCATGAGTTGCCAGCAAATTGTTATTTTGAAAGTGACAGAAGGGAAAAGTAATTAATTAAATGGGGAATAATCCTATTAAACGTGTTTAATTAATTTAATTTAATTTTAAATTCAGTTTAAATTTACATTACATTAAATCAAAGTGACTTGTTGTCTTGGCTTCACCTGCTTTATCTTTAGGCACCACCCCAATTTTAGAAATGCAACCTTAGAGCAACTCATAGGTCAAATATTTTCCCTTTACCCTAAACAAGCTGGGCGCTACACACTTTTTTAATATTTCCAAACCTTGCCAAGCCCTACCTGTTTATATTCTGATCTATAGGAGAAACACATGTTTTCCTGAACCAGATTTTGAGGTTAAGGCAATATCAAAATCTTCAATCTCTTCCCAACATGGAACCATGAGTTTAAGGTCCAAAGTTCCCCAGTCATTTCATATTTTCTAATAATATGTGTCCTTATTCACATCTAATCTGCACCTGGAGTGATGTGAATGATTCTAGCCACCACATTTCTAAAAAGATATTGACAGCTTTGAAGAGGTCCAGAGGAGGACCACAAAGATGATACAGAGACTTGAGAATATGCTGTTAGGACATGCTGTAGGAACTTGGGATATTCAGCCTGGAGAAAAGAAGACTGAGGGGAGACATGATATCAGTGTTCAGAAACATAAAAGGGTGCCATAAGGAAGATGATCAGAAATTACTTTCAGTTGCCACAGAAACTAGGACCAGAAATAATGAATAGAATTTGAAGCCTCCAAGATTTAAATATAACGAAAAACTACCTGATGGTAAGATCTGTAAAACAGTAGAACTCTCTGACCCATGAAGGTTCTCCAGTTCTGCAGATTTTTAAGAAGAGGCTGCACAGGTATCTCTTAAGGATGGTTTAACTGGTTTTCCTGCACATTGCAAAGAGTTGGACTAGATGATCCTTGTGATCCCTTTCAACTCCACATTTCTATGATTCTATGAACATTGTTATAATTCACTTTGCTTTCTCTGTGCCTGAGCTCATTTTGCCCCACTTTAGCCAGAGACAGAATGCAGACAATCCAACTGAAGATGAATGATAACAAAACCAGTGTAACCATGGTTTACAGGTATTGGGGCTTTGGGACAGAAGTTCCCATCCTTTCTGTTTGCCATGCAGATTTGTACTTTTTAGTTTCCCCAGGACTTTCTGCAGTGTAGTGGTGGCCAAGAATTATTTTCATTACTTCCTTTTGTTTGGATATTCATTTGCCATTAGACTGCTGTAATAACAATATATCACCATCTCACTGCTCCTGAAAACAAATAAAGGTTGTATATCTCCTTTATTCCCTCAGGAAGTCTGTTTGGGATAACTGAATTGAATTTATTCTTTTGGGATTTTGTGGTTGTGGCCATAGATAATATGTCTTTCTTTTTCCATGTTTTGTTACTTTAACAACTGCAATTCAGCAACCACACCATTCATTTCTGTTAAGTGTTTTATTGCAAAGAAAGCTGCCATTTGCTATCTTCATTGTGATTAGTGTACTTCTATAAACTTCTCCAATCAAACTGACCTTCTCTTTCCTTCCACGTCTAAGTTCTCATCCCATTATTTCAAAATGTCCATATTTCTGTGCTTTGCGACAAAGAAGCTTCTTGAAGCAACAAAGCCACAGAACAGAATGATAATGTCAGTTCAGGCTGATTAATGTGTAAAGGAATTGTTCTAGAAAGCGATGGTTTGGCCATGATTTACTACAAGACTGGTTATTTCTTCACAAATCACTTTCCCAGTCTCCTAACTGTTGTTGTCACTTGGGTAAAAAGGATTTTTTTTATTATTAAAAAATTCTCATTTATCTGTACATACATAGAAAAATTATTCTTTCTACTCTGAGTGCCAAATGTGTAACGGTAGCTAGAAGTAAAATCTAATCTCAAATGTTGTAGTTATAATATTTTAAAATTCTGAGATTCTAGAATTAAAAAGGTGCAGAGACCATTTTATTAAATATCTCTACATATTTTCACAACTAGGGTGTTAGAAGAGTGAATAGGAAAGGGAGAGAGTGTTGAGGCCATAATTCAAAACTTACTGAATGAAGCTCTATCATATATGGAGATTTATGTTTCAAGCCTTTATTCCTAAACAATCTACTGATGTTAAGAAAGAAAAAAAATAAAAGGTGATAAAAAATTGGGTGATGACTGAAGGATGAAAATGTTGACTGTATGTACCATAAAATTACTATAATTATCCATGCACTTTATGCATTAAAAAGTCCATTTGAAAGCAGCCAAATTGTCTATAATCATGATGGAACTGCAAGATTATTAGAATCTCACTCACAGACATCTCACCAAAGTCAAGAACACCATACCAGTTTTTACAATAAAAGCAATGACCTTTTCTTTTAAATCTTGTTCTGAACCAGAATTTCAGAAGAATACATTTCTTGAAAGTTAAGATTTACTTTATTAACATGAAATAAACCTTCAAAAAGAATGATTTTAGAACAATGTGTCACAAAGGTCTATGGCTCCCAATGGTTTAAACAAGGATGAACGTCATAGTTCTTTGGCTAATTAAAAAGTCAATAACATGGAATCATTTAGTGTAAATCACTTACTGGAATTAGAGTAACACAACAAATAATAAACAATTTGGGTCTTATTCCAATACTTTCTGGAGTTATACTGAAGATAAAGTAGAAAGAATACCCATTCTTAAAGCTAATTAGTAATTTTGCCAGGGTTCATTGAGTGACTTGACTAAGAGAAAATGATGGTGCAGAAATATTACGGAAAACTGGAATATCGGTATAGTATAGTATAGAATTGAAACTGGTTCATTTAATTCACAGGATTCTTTCAATTTCATAGGGTAGTAGCCCAAACAAGAATTATGTTTAATATACTCCAATCAGGATGTTTAGGTACAAATACCCATTTTGTCCAGATAAACACATTTTCTGTAAAATTACTTAAATCGTAAATTTACAGATAGCATGGAATGGTCAGAGTTGGACTGAACCCAGAATGTTGGGTTTAGTGAGTAAGCCAGTGATTATATCACAGCACTGATCAGCTTTGTTCCAAAAAGTTGCAATTTACATACTTGCCTTTTCAGATCAAAAGACTAAATGCCACAGCACTTCATGGGCAGAGTAAGATTGCCTGGGCCCACTTGAAGTTTAACTCATGAACATCTGCTGGTTGCTCCTGAACAAAAACAAGAAGCAAAATACTAACAGGTACAGTTGTGCATTTTGCATATCACCAATGCCAAGAAGACACATTGAAATGAGAGTTTCTGCCCTGATGCTTTGAGAACAGTACTTCATGCACAACAAAGTGACAACCAAAGCTTCATTCCAAATGATTCACACAACTCCACTTAAGGTACAGCTGAGTTGGTCCTTGAACATCAGTTCTGTTGCTCTCTTACATCTACACCTTCAATAAATGCAGGAGTAAATGCTACATTTCAGCTGAGATAAAATCTATTCAAAAACACATGGAAACTATTGTTTGTGACAGGAATAGACAATTTAAACTCTAGGGTTACATGTGGCCCTTATGACATCTTTTTGCAGCATTTGATATATAAAGTGAATAAACAAACAAATAAATAAATTTGGTGCCAACTCTAACCGAGATTACTAAAAACAGTATCCCCCCACCCCTGCCATTTTAAGACAGGAAACAGATGAATATTACAGAATAGACTTTTTTAAAAACTTAAAACTGGAAGTAGTTTTTAAAAGTAGTTCAGAAGCTGTGACCTAGAGTTGGGAAAGACAGAGATCTAATATTGTTAGCAATCTTAGAAATAAATTATTGATGTTGTTATCATCATCCTCAGGAAATGGGAAGTGCATGAAAAGTGAAGCAGAGGAACAAATGTTTCAGGTAGCATTCTCTCTGAAGAGTCTTTGAACCAGTTAATCCAGGATTTGCATTATGATGATGATTAGATTTTTATCCCACCTTTTAAAAAATATATATATTTGGTTAACTCAAGGCAGCAAACATACCTTATGCTCCAATAGAAGAGAATATCTGTAGCTCAGGGTTAAACTGTGGAGTCCTTGGTGATCCCTGAGCTTGGTTGTTTGCTTGCAAATATTTTGTTACCTGACTAGGTGATATCATCAGCAGTAGCGAGTATGGGGTTTGCTCCCTGTTTTTATACAGTAGCTTCCCTGCCAGTGTTGGTGGGGGTGTGGTTTTCTCTTTGGTAGTTCCTTGATTACAGTATTGTTTTCTGCTTGGAAACAGGCAAGGGCTTATTGGCTGGGGAATTCTGGGAGTTACAATCCACATATCTTCACATTGCCAAGACTGAGAAACACTGCCCTAGAGCATTGCATCTCTTTTGTAATTCTCATACAAAAGAATTATAGCTGTGTTTTTTTAACAGCTCTGTAATTTATCTTTATTAACACAATTTGAATGTTAATATCTAAAATTAAAAGGGGGATTTTCCTTTTTAAATAAAGTTTGGTTTCATTTATTTCTTATGAGATTAGTCCATCTCTCATGGAAGGGCTGACTCCTCTGGTGACATGCCTTTAGGCTACATGGTCTGGAGGTTCCATTATAGACAATATTTTCCTTATTTTTTTCCTTCATTTTTACCTTTTAATCGTAAGAAAGACACCACAAGGTGTGAGAGCCTCTCCCTCTCACACATGGGGATTAAGGGAAAGGTGCCAGGTGAGGCGTCATTTGGAAGATAGGTGGTGGCAATAGGAATTACTCAACCACTACCCCAAAGCAGGAAGCAAGGCCAGATGCAAAGATCCAGAGGCCTTCTGGGAGAAGAGATTGAGACCTCCAGGCTTTCATTCTGTGGGCTCAACTAATACTGCATCATTATGCATATTTCTTATTGATATTCTTTGTGAGAAATTAAGTTTTTAGAAGTAAAATTAGCACAGGCTGATGTCATTGTAATTTTGAATTATTGCTCCTGGTGACATTTTATATTAAGCCCATATTATTGATTTATATTATTTATGAATTCATATTATTCATTTTCATTCACATATATATCCAGTTTAGTAATTCAACATCTCCCATTCATTAAGCAGCTAATTTATCTGTCCTTTATAATAAGTTTATACAAAAATTATAGAAGCATCTTTGGCCATCAAAGTAATAAATTACAGCTAAGTTCTTTAAACATTACTTCTATAAGTTACTTCTATGGGCATTTGTTCCCCCTATATTAATCTTTGGCTTTATATTCTGGGAAGCTTTTAACCTTATTTCACTGAGCTTTCACATTTTTCATCTCCTTGTCATCATGCAGCTGATAAATGTAGACCCTCTAGAATTCTAATATTCACTGGTCACTAACATATAGTTTTATTATCTTGTACCTTTGGGACAATAGCAGATCAATGTTAGAACAAACTAACCCTGATATGTAAATATGGGCCATCTGCTGGTCAAACTCTGAGTAATTGTATATACATTAGGCACTCACAATTATTTGGTGCTTGATGGTTCTTTAAAAAAAAAAAGAACTATGACTCACATCAGATTGTCTCCTCATAAATAAACTTAGCCATCCCCTCTCCACTCCAAAAAATTAGAAATTGACTCAGGTTACCTTCAAACTTTGCCAACTAGAACTTCTCAATGCAGCAAAGGATATAAATGAAATCCATCATGGGGTACTTATATTTTCAAAGATTTTTCAGCAGGGAAATTGTATCTTTAAAACTCACATTAACTAAATTTACCTTAAGAAATAATGATGCCAGGAAAGTTTATATTAAAATGGTAATCCAGGGGAGTGAACAACAGAAGAGGAAGTTACACACAAAAGCTTGACATGTTAGTGAAAGTTCTTAACAAAAAGCAGAGAACTTATTTTGGAGAGGGCTTTTTCCAATGATCTATTTAAAAAACTGAATTGGGACACTGCTTTATTAACACAGATAGTAAAATTGTGTATTTTTACTGAATCACGCATCCCTATCCTTTACCTATCCAAAACATAACTAGAGCAGATACTGGAGTCTGAGATTTTGGAGTTCAATAAATTTCACTCCTGTGCACAAAGGTTTGTAGGCCTCCAGGACTCATGGCAGCAAATGACTATTATGGTCTGCAATTTTGGAAGCATCCCTAAGATTGCCTGTCCAATTTTTCCTATCTTAAAAGGAACAACAACAACATTGTGACATGGGCTGATTGGAATGGGAATATCAATGTGGAAGGTTTTTGTTTTAACTCCACTGTCTTCCTATCCATAGTAGCAATCTTTTCCCATGCAGAGTTATTGATAGAAAGTTACCAGACATTGTATTCCTGCCTGCTGGCATTCTTCCAAGAGCTTTCGAAAGGAGAAGCAGTCACACTCATGAGGGTCTTTTCTGTTTAAAAGAATGAGACATTCTTTATCCTTCAGGTTCCTGTCACGGGTACAAATGAACAAAAAGGTACAAAACAATTAAGGAACTGAAATTTGAAAAAACACCCAGCTGTGTCACGTAGCAGTGGTGTAAACAGATCTTTCATTTAAATATTGCCAGCCTTAGAAGAATACATTCAGAGCCCAGTCAAGCAAGAACAAAACAGAAAATGGTAAGATTGGGATTTAGAGGTAGGTATGAGTGGAGGAAATAATCTTAAGAATGATTCTTGGTGCAAGGAGAAACTTAGGTTTAACCCTGAATGGGGTTGCATTTCCTTATTCAGGACTGAGGGTTTTCCTGGACTCGCAGCTCCTGCTCAAAGAACAGGTGGCCATTGCAACCAGGAAAGCCTGTGCATATATTCACCAGTTGCACCCATTCCTGGACTGGGAGGTACCCCAGTCACTTGTGCCTTGGTCACCTTGCTTGTAGACTATTGCAATGCATTCTACATGGGGCTGCCATGAAGGCCATGCTGAAGCTGTAGCTGGTCCAGAATGCAGTGGCATGGGCCGTAATGGGCATGCCATTTCATGCCCATGTAACACCTATACTTTGTGAACTGCTCTGGTTGCCAGTTAACATCTTCATGCAATTTATAGTGCTGGTTACTACTCTATAAAGCCCTTTATGACATAGAGCCTGACTGTTTGAGGTAGTTTCTGCCCATCCTGTATGATCAGATACAGCAGTACTGCTCTAGGTCACATTAATCAAACAATGTCATACGATGGGACCCAACAAGTGGGCCTTCTCCATTGCAGTGCCTGTCCTCTGGAATAGCATCCACCCAAAGATTTGTATAACCCTACATTTTGTTCAAGCAGATTTTTAAAATGTGGCTTTTCTCCCAGACCTCAAACTAGGGTAGGTGGCAGACCTCTTACGGTGGTATGTATGTTAGATTGTATATTTTATTACCCTGCCTCAATGTTATTGTTCTTCCTTCTGTATTACACTGTTTTTGTGCTGGCTTTATGCTGCTCCAAATCACTATGGAGTTGGGCAGCCTTATAAATTTGATAAATAAATCAATAAACAAATAATAAAGGCTCTTTCTTTTGTAAAACTGTAGTATTATTCAGGCATTACCTTCAACAGGGAATCAATAATAAACAGCCCTTCCTTTTTTCCTAGTGGTGCTGGTGATGAAACAAGAAAACAGTCCCCATGCTTACAGTGAAATTGCAGTAGGGAATCTTTAAATAAGCATGGGTGTCCTGAATAAATACATTTAGCATCTAAATATCTTTAAATTCAAATGGAAAGAAATCACAACAGGACAATGGAGAGATAAGTGATCACAAACTGAACATGCATCAACAGTGAGATGAAAAGGCCAAAGAACAGTTCAGCACACATTGACCTCCCATGTTAACACAATGTTAATTTCTCTTACTTTTAGGTCATGAGGAGTAATAATTTTACTTTAGTCTGTATTCCTCAGACTCTGTATAGATTGCCTTTTGGGAAAGGATAAAGGCAAGTGCAAAGAGGTTAGGAGAGCAACAGGATGGAAGAGCTAGGCGGGAAAGAAATGGGGATAGTTAGCCTTGAAGAAAGAGTTCTGAATGGGTAGCACTTGCTGAATATCTGAAAAGCTGCCACACAGAAGAGAAGAGAGGTTGTCTGCAGCTCCCACAGTCAAGTTTAAATCTAACAGACTTCGACACATGCCATTCAGACATTAGAAGAATAAACAGTAATTTGCAAAGGAGCCAACCATCTAGACAGACAGAACTTTGCAGGCCTTTATGGAAATCCTGAACAACCCTCTATTGTGGACATTCTTACCCAAGTTTTAAGAAATGTCAAATATACAGTATTCTTATTTAAGAATGAAATTAATTCAACAAAACATATTATTTGGCATCCATTGGATTTCTCAAAGAATGTTTAAAAAGGGTTGGACATAGATTCTTTTATTTTTTTTATTTTTTGCTTTGGCATAGTAAGAAATTTGCGGGTTCTTTAATTCTTAAGATTTAGTGTTGCCCAGCTACAGCTTTGTTTCAAATCATAGCATAGGTTAATACAGTTTTAGAGATAAATATAATAGAGATGTAAATGTGAGGTTAAACAATATTCCTAAAATAGGGAATTTGTGTTTTATGTATTCACAGTTTGGTTCTAGCACACAGGAAAATGTTATATAAATGGAAAGAAGCTTATTCTCCTGATACCGAGGAATGGATTCAGGGTATGAGTCTATTTTTAAATTTTTGAAGTTTTTACATCCTAAAAATGAGAAGCTAAAGCAATAAATATTTCCATATAGTCTACTTTTAGTAAGCTAAACTGAATTAATTTTATATTGATACTAAATGGATATCATATGATTTTTTTTCTTTACAGCTGAATCCCCTTTTTCTTTTGCTGTTTATTTGAATCATCACAAAGTATGTAGGTTCTGTTCTCAGTGTATAACTACTACTTATTTTCTTCTGCTGTTGTAATGGTTTATATTTATTATTATTATTGTTGGTCACACAGTCAGCCAGATGCTTAGACTGGATTTGGCATTTTTATCTGCCTATTCAGTCCTTCCCAAGGACCTGGGATAGGCAGATGTTGTTGTTTGATGGTGTTCCAGGTATCGCCACAGGATGTAAGCTGTTCCAAGTAAAGCTGCCTTTTGCGATTGACGGATGGTGATTTTGTGAATGCTGATGGTATTGTTGTTGTTGTCGTCATCATCATTGTAGTAACAAATCTCCTTCCTTTTTTCCCTCCCTTTAACCCAGGAAAGAGAACGGAGGGGAAAAAAAATCTTTATGTTTGGCACCTTATAGATGATTTCCCAAATCTAGAGGTAAGAAGTTGGTCTTGATTTATTTTAATTTCCTAAATTGCCCAAGAAAAGTATTAAAATGGCCTCAGAGGAGAAGAGGGATTTCTGCTCAGTTTTTCACTCTCTTTCTCTCTCAATATTACAACTTCATTTTTAATTTTTTTTTTTTGCTTTCCCCGTCTATAGCTGAACTTTCTGTATGCTCCATTAAAGTGAATCACTTCTCAAAATCCTGTCTTTGAACTTACTCCTCAACTCCCTCTTACTGAATTGAATGCATTAATTCCTCATAGATTTTTGTCTAATTCTTATTTGATTGTTCTATATTCTAATCTCAGATAATCTTTGTGCTTAAGTCCACATAATTTGTTAACTGCTTACTGCTTGATTGCCTTATTTACCATTATTTTCAAGTATTACTTAATAAATGGTATTAATAGGTTTTTAATTATAATTTCCTTTTCGGACTTCTGTAATGAATAAGCTTGCATTAAGGTCCCAGGAGAACTGGCATGGTGGGAGCTCCCGGTTTGTATTAGCACATAAAATCCATAAAAAACAAAGTTTCCATTAAATGATAATAACCTGCCACATAAACTGATGCTTCTAGTCTATAACACTCAAAACTGAACAAATAATCTCAACAGAGCAGTAAAATGGCCATTTGTCTATCAGTTAGAAACAGTCACATTCCATCTACACGTTATCCAAACTGTGTTAATTGCATGCAAATACAAACTATGTGAAGTACCCACAGTCCTTTGCCTTGTGGCCTGAGCTTTATTTGCAAATGCTGGCTGTGTTGTCCACCTCTGAATTAACCTAAGAGCCCTTGTTTGGAGCAACTCTTGGAACACATCTTCCATTCAGCTAGTAATAATAATTCCCTTTGCCCTGAAGAGAAAGTGGTCACTGTGACCATTTAAAGGAGGACAGCTATAAATTCCTAGTCTGGCAATCCTTGCAAATCTCCATGGAAGAGCTTTTCCAAAATAAGATGAGATGAAGTAAGATGGTGATGTTTATCTATGTTGACAGCAAGACAGCACTTACAGTAACCAGTCTAACTGTGCTCCAGGGACAGGCAAAAACACAGCAGATAGATAGACAGATGATAGAGACAGACAGGCAGGCAGACAGGCAGACATGAGACAGAGTAGGAAAGGGGGCGGGGGGGAAGCATAGATCTTGTTAAAAGGTCTCAGCCCCAAACTGAAATTTCAAGGTTCATCAGGAGCATTGTGCCATGGGGCACACCCAGGGAACTCTGGATAAAGGCTTCCTCGCAGGACTTTTGTAATAAGCCCTTACCTAGAATTTTTCAGGACATTCTTGGAGAATGTGAAATGACTATCAGCAAATAGACAATCAAAGGCCGATTCACACATACTATATATATATGCATCATTTCTTTCACCTGAGGAGTGAATTTCCTTTGTGGAAAGACCCTAGAAGTCTGGGTAGTATGAAAGCTTTTGGTTCACATTGTAGTCATTGAATTATGAATAACATACAATGTGTCTAGGGCTCAACCTGGAAGGGATGCCAGATGGATAAAAGAAAATTGCCCAATGTGCAATGTCCATACTGTATTTAAACTGGATTGCTGGTTGCTGTGTATGCAGTGTTAAATTTGAGCATCCCAAGTACATAGCATTCTAGTTCTCCCTGCTTTGAAATGCGACTATTTGAAAAGATATACAGTATGTCCAGCACCAGGTTTCCAAAATACAGGGAGAAGAGATGAGAGAGAGAGAGGGAGGGAGGGAGGAAGAGAGAGAGAGATTCTCCAGACAACCCTGGGAAGCCACATGATTAAACTTCTGGGCATTCAAATACTTCTATTGTAAATTATAGAGTACATTCATTGTGCCCAAAAGGCTACTTCATGTGTCTATGGCATGAATCTAAGGGACACTGGAAATGATTTATTTGCTCCAACATATTTCATCTCTTGCACCTCTCCTCCTACAATATGAATTCCTTGATGGGTAATAAAAATAGGCCTAAATTAAATATTTACCTGTTTACCTGCTTCGGGCCTTAGTCTAGAGAAAGTTAAGTCACATCTACAGCCTATAAAATAAATAGAACATATTAGTCACAACAAATAAGGTTAAGTTCCACTGACTTCAACCAAACTGTATAACTAACAGAGCATCTATCTCTAATGAGTTATTAATGAGTTAATAAATGAGTTATTAATGAGTTCATAAATGAGTTAGTCAGCAACTCATTTTCCTAAATGGCCACTTGTGAAGAGAGTGAAGAGAAATAGTACCATTCAGTCCCACTAAGCTTCTTGCTATGAATTTTTATTGCTGTGAACATTATATTATTTTAGCTTTAAATCCAGAAACATAGGGAAAGCCAGCAGAGAACACTTCTTAATAAACTAAATAAACTAGCTGTGGTCCACTGACTTCTGGCCTAATCTAAGCCATCTAAGTTACTAAAGTGATTTCTACCCAATCTACCCTTCTACCCAATCGCTTTAGAAGATTGATTTCTGTCTCTATATCTGGATATGGCAAATTGGAAAATCATCAATTACCATTACCATTTCAAGTCAAAAGCAGTCTCAAGTTTCCTGAGGTTTTAAATGTCTAAAAAGAACATAGCATATTGCTTACATAAAATCTGGAGTAGATTATCTCTCTCTACAAATGTTGTTTTGGAAAGAAATACTGAACATGGATATTACAATGTTTGTATTTCTATTCAAGATTATGTTATGTCTGTGTGTGGACATGTATTGTCTCCGTGTAGGTATATGGTCCCAGTTCAGTCTTGTTTTAAATGATACTTGGGAGTTTATTATTTTTTTTAACTTTGTATTGTTATTGATTCAACCCTGATTGCTCATTGGAAGGATCGATAATGAAGCTCAAGCTCAGATATTTTGGTCACCTAATGCGAAGAGAGATCTCTTTGGAGAAGACCCTGATGCTGGGAAAGATTGAAGGCAAAAGGAGAAGAGGACGGCAGAGGATGAGATGGTTAGATAGCATCACTGAAGCAATGAGCATGAAACTGAGCAAACTCAGGGAGGCAGTGAAGGACAGGAAGGCCTGGCGCAATATGGTTCATGGGGTCATGAAGAGTCGGACACGACTTAACGACTAAACAACAAAATTGTTATTGATACTTCTTTCTGGCTTAGATTCTGATTACTGTTTGCAGACACAGGGCACATGTAAAATTCTTTTGAATACAACCAATACATCTCTACAATTTTCCCAACTGATTTAGCATCTCCATGCTATTTGGTGCCTTAAGAACATAACAGAAACTTAAGAAGAGAAGCAGTGCCCTGCTGGACCTCTGGCCCATCTAGTTCATCAGTTTGTTCTCATAGTAGCCAACCAACTGCACAAGGAAGCCCATTAATCTTCCAGCAGATGGCCTTCAGAGGCAGTCACGCTGCCATCAAGGCTAATTATATTGATTCCCACGACTTCCAATGAATTGGTCCAACCCTTTTGAGGCCCACCAAGCTGGTAGCCAGCACCACATCTTATGGTAGGGAATTCCAAAATTTAATTACATGTTGTGTGAAAAAACAAATTCTTTTGTCTGCCCTGATTCTTCCAGGATTTAATTTCATTGAGTGACTTCTGGTTCTGATCTTTTGGGAAGAGGAAAATAACTTCTCCTTGTCCACTTAATTATGTACATCTCAATCATGTCCCTGCTCCAGCCCCTTGACCATCTTAGTTGCCCTCCTCTGAACTTTCTCTGTCTCCACTATATTCTTTTCAAGGTTTGGTGACCAGAACTGCACACAATATTCCAGATGCAGCTGCACTATTGATTGATATAAGGGCATTGTGATATTGGCACCTCTATTTTCAATACCATTTCTTATTATCACTAACATGCTGTTGGTCTTTTTTTACAGTGGATGCACACTGTGACAAACTTCACAGTGCCTTCATCAAACTGTTTATCATTATTCATCCTCATCAGTCACCACTAGCTCTGATCCCATTAGTTTGTATGAGTAGTTAGGATTTTTGGCACCAATACACATCACTTTACATTGAATGACATCTGCCATTTTGACACCCACTCCCCTAATAGGCAGAGACCCTTTGGAGCTCTTTGCAGTCTCTTATTGTTTTACCACTCTGGACAATTGAGTGTTATCAGCAAACTTGGCTATTCCACTAGTCACACCCAATTCCAGATCATTTAGAAATATGTTAAAAAGCACCTACCTGAGAACAGAACTCTGGGAAGCATTTACTCCTACTCTTT